>NW_026714557.1:0-33074 GCF_029784015.1 Lycium ferocissimum | reverse complement strand
ATTTTGCCAAGCCACCCTTTATTTTAATTTTCCCGCACCCCATCTAGTATGGCAAGGGAACCCCAAAGCCAACTTTTCTAATTGAATATCTTCGGCTGATTCTAGGGATTCCGCACATTTCAAAATTTACACATAAAACGGGGGGGATTCAATTTTGGGTAGCCCCCTACCATTTTGGCCCCTTATGTACTTTTTATAATAATATCCCCAATAAGTTTCCCCCTATTGTTAGGCTTATCATCATATGCTTGTCTTAAGCCCCCAAATTAAATTCCCTTAAAATCTGCCGAAATTCAGGCAACATCTCCCCTATATCTTCTACTCCCTCCAATCTTCAAAACAACTCCCAAAGTACAATAAAACATCAACAATTCCATACTCAAAAGATTACATTCAAACTATACTCCATTCAATCCCAAAACGTTTTTTCATAATCATTCCATAACAACAACTGCATACAACCCCTTATACACTCATATACGATGATTCCTTAACATCATTATTATCCCTCATAACAAGGTTATGATCAAAACATACTAATAATTATAACTCAAGTTAATTCACAACTCAAAATATCATCAAATGCATATGTGAACTTTTCCTCAAAATTTTCTCCTCCTCAAATATTAACATAATTACCAAACAAACTCATAAACATGAAACTAAGATGAAATCTTGCCTCAAAATTCAAGAACACTTCAATTCCATGGTTACTCCACCTTCAAAATACCTACCCAAATATCTTCAAGAAGAGGAGGCAAGTGTAGACCTCACTTGAAAACCTTAACCCCTTTAAACTTCACTTTGATCCTTGGTTTAGGCTTGGAAATATATTTGGAGAAGTTTCTAGGACTTCTTAGGACTTGAGGCTATGTTAAAAATGAAATAAAAATGACCAAAATTATCATATAGACTTGTAGGAATATATGTACAAGATGTCATGTGGAAGCTCGGAAGACTATTCTAGAGGATTTGGGATATGTTTAGGGGTTTGGAGGTTGGATGAGTGTTGTGGGAGATTCTGAGGAGGTGTGGAGATGAGAAATGGTGAAAAATGAGATGAGTCAGATGACTTAAGGGGTATATATAGTAGTCAAATTCGGTTTTGGGCTAATGGGGCAAAATTGTTGGGCCTTTTTAAGTGGCTTCTAGAATTTTCGCGTAGGTTCGCGCGCTTTTGACAGTCCGTTTTAAAATTCCCATAACTGTCATGACCTGGCTCGTGGACTATGACGGGTACCCGGAGCTGACTACCGAGCACCATTTATCATGCTGATTATCATACTCAACCTGGACATATATCATTCTCAGCGCAAACTTATCATGAACCAACCTCCAAATACCTCCCAATATATATATATATATATATATATATATATATATATGTGTGTGTGTGTGTGTGTGTGTATACATATATATATATATATGTACGTGTGTGTGTATATATATATATATATGTGTATGTCTATATATATATATATATATGTGTGTGTGCGTGTATATATATATATATGTGTGTGTATATATATATATTTATGTGTGTGTGTATATATATATATATATATATGTGTGTGTGTATATATATATATATGTGTGTGTATATGTGTGTATATATATATATGTGTGTGTGTCTATATATATATATGTATGCGTATATATATATATATATGTGTGTGTGTATATATATATATATATATATATGTGCATATATATATATGCACGTGCCCGTAAGGCCACAAAATGATGTACAAAATACAATGAAGAGGTCACATGTAACCTCTGCTCACCCACATACAGATATCTACGAGCCTCTAACTGGGGTACTGGAATCATGAGGACGGGATAGGACCCCGCCATGCCCCCAATGTGTGCACAAAAGAATATACCAAGAAATGGCGACTCCGGAGTAGTGGAGTGCTCCTACAAATCTGCTGAGTGAACTCCTAGGCCTCTGCGCCGTCTCCCTGTCTACCTGTGGGCATGAACACAACATCCATAAAAGAAAAGGGCGTCAGTACGAACAATGTACTGAGTATGTAAGGCATGTACAACACCGTAATAAAGACATAGGAAACATAAAGCTAGGAACCAACCCGCAACTGAATGCCTCTTAATGCGAAGTCATGCATGATAACTTTTATAATAAAAATAATATCGTATCGTATGTATATAAGTTTCCCGACCATATAGGTACAGTTTGATCATCATTAACCAGCGTCCAGGCCTCCCGCGTCCGGGGTATAAGCTGCCCACTGCAGTGGTGTGTTTGCCCAGCCATGTAGGCTCGGTGTGAATAATATATAAAAATAACATAAGCATGCATGAGAGCCCAAGTGAAAGCTACAACTCTATCGGAGTGACGTAAGGTCGGTAACCTCCGATTATGTTATGGAATAGTCATGATCGTCATGTCTCACCTTGAAGGAACTAGTAACATGAGGTGAGACTAACAACAAGAAGCAACATCACTGAAATCATAGGGACAAGGATATCGAGTTCATCATAGCATCATTATCATCATCATTATCATGGAACATGTCTCATCTCTATCTCATAAGAAGCCTTTGAGAATCTTTAACCTTCCTCTTTTAGAGTGTAAGAAGATCATGAGAATATAAAAAGGAATCACAAAAATAAAAGCCATGCCTTTGAAAGAAGGGCTAGTCTTACATACCTTTACGCCTCTTTAACTTTATCGATTACACGCTTCCATCCAATGTTCATGATTCTACATTCAAGAGAATCCGTACTAAAATTAGATAACCGGAAACATATTTAAGCTTAAGCTAAAGTTAATGAAAATTGAGCAGCATCTCCTTTGTTTCTACGACTTTCTCCATATAATATAACAACTCCCAAACATCAAAAACAACAACCACAGTAATAATATCAATAAACTTCGTTAAGCAAGACATTACTCAATTCTCAAAATTCCCTCTCAAAGTCACCCATAACCAAAGCTATAATATAACACCACATTTAACCTCATATAATACTTCTTTAACATCATTTGTATCACTTACAACAAGATTTCACTCATAACATATCAAGAATCATGATTCATGTCAAACTACCATTCAAGAATACCATTGTTTCAACATTTGAGCTCCCTATTCCACTTTCTTCCCCAATCTAAGTCATTCAACCACTCAATACTCTCAATAGCATAGGGTGAACATAAAACTCACCTTTGATTAGGTAGGAATGAGCTTTGGATGAAAATAATTCACTTGAAGAAAACCCTAACTTAAACTCCAAAGGAATTTCTAGCTTCCATTAGCCCTAGCTAGCATCCTTGCACTTGTTTCCACAAATTTTTGGCATTTGATATTTGATCTCTCTTGAATTTGTGTTTATAAGAGGTATAGAGTGTTCTAGAGATTTCAAGAAGTGTGGCGGAAATGGGAAACGAAAATAATAACTTGGGGTCTTATATTTATTATTGGAAAAATCTGACCCGTCATGGATTATATGGACACTTATACGGTCCGTCTAAACTTGTACGGTACGTATAAGTAATAAGTCCCGTAAATATAATCGCACCAACAACCATCCTTTATGTAACCGTTATACAAAAGTACCTTATATGGTCCATATAAGTGATCGTATAATACTTCCGATTATCACCTCACTATGACGGTTATACGGACCACTATACGGACGACTATACGGACCGTATAATGAGTCGTATAACTCATCCCTTTTTCCAACTTGTCCATGTCATTTTGTTTGATCTCCAATACTTATGGAACCTTCTTAACACTTGTTTAACACTTCATTAGCAATCTAAGGAGCATTATAACTCTTTCTCAAGACATTTTTAAACCAACATTAGCTTGGTGCTTTGCAAAGCCTTTCCAAAACACGACTTATACTTCGCCTTTGTCAACGAACTTTCTTCTCTTGCCTCAAATGTCTTTGGAATCTTAATTAGAATCGTTAAGTACCCCTTCTTATGTGTAGGGACATCCTATCAATCTTACCCTGCGTTAGTCTATTTACCGCACAAGGACATGAAACTTTTCGAGGTGTAACACTCTCCCCCCCTTAAAAACATTCGTCCTGGAATGTTAAGTTCTCGGGAATTCTACAGAAATTTTGCCAGAGTTTTCCCTGTAATATGGCACTACCATCCTGTCACAACAACTCACAATAACATCGCCTCATAGGGCTACAATACAATGGCAAGGAAATATGGCCACACACGACCAAAACCTTTCATAAAAAAAGCACTACATACCCGTTTGATAATAGCATCTCATCTTGAGTCTCTTCCGGGGGTGAAAACAATTGCGGATATTTGGACTTCATGTCTTGTTCCGATTCCCACGTCATTTCCTCTCGGTTATGTTTCTCCATAAGACCTTAACTGAAGCTACCTCTTTATTTCTGAGTTTTCGCACCTACCTATCCAGTATGGCAATGGGTACCTCTTCATAAGCCAATTTCTCAGTAATATGGACAACATCTATCGGCATAATTTTGGAGGGATCTCCGACACACTTATGGAGCATCGACACATGGAATGCGGGTGGAGGCCCGATTCAAGCTACGGAGATAAATCTAGCTCATAAGCCACTTGCCCACCTTCCGTACAATCTTATAAGGCCCAATATACCGGGGACTGAGCTTGCCCTTCTTGCCGAATCTCATTACGCCTTTCATCGGCGACACTTTCAAGAATACCTAATCATTGATTTGGAATTCCAAGTCTCGGTGGCGATTCTCTGCATAGAATTTTTGACGACTTTGCGCTGTCAACAATCGGTCTCTGATAAGCTTGATCTTTTCCACCACTTGTTGAATTAACTCTGGACCTATTAATGGTGTCTCTCCGACTTCGAACCATCCAATTGGCCACCTACACTTCCTTCCATACAAAGTTTCATACGGGGCCATCATGTCTTTGGAATGATAATTGTTATTATAGGAAAATTCAATAAGTGGCAAATGTTCATCCCAATTACCTCCGAAGTCTAATATGCATGCCTGCAACATATCTTCCAAGGTCTGAATAGAATTGTGCTCGGCTTGTCCGTCAGGTTCGTGGGTGAAATGTTGTCTTGAGCCGAGCCTTGAGTCGTAAACCTTCTTGAAAAGATTTAAATTAGTGACAAATTGTGCTCCTCCATTGGTGATAATAGACACTGGGACACCATGAAGTCGCACTATCTCCTTAAGATACAACCTTGCATAATCTTCTGCCGAATATGTGGTTCTGATCGAAAGAAAATGGGCTGATTTCGTCAGTCTGCCCATGATCACCCATGTGGAGTTATACTTATGCCGAGAACGAGGAAAACCTACAATAAAATTCATGTTGATCACCTCCCATTTCCAAGCTGGAATTTCCATGGCTTGCAACAGCTTTCCTGGCTTCTGATGCTCAATATTAACCTGTTGACAATTTGGACACTGAGCTACAAATTCTGCTACATCCTTCTTCATTCCATCCCACCAATACATTAATTTGAGATCATGGTACATCTTTGTCGCTCCTGGGTGAATAGAAGAACGGGAGTAATGAGCTTCTTCCAGAATCTGACGACGTAGTCCTGCCACATCTGGCACACATAGCCTGCCTCGATATTCGAGAACTCCATTTGCAGAAATCTCAAATGGTGACTTCCCTTTTTGAGGAAGTGTATCTTTATAGTGACTCAACTGAGGATCTTCATATTGGCGCCTTTTCACTTCTATGTCTAAGGATGAAACAGTTGGGTTATGAATATCAACTCCCGTATTGCCTGAATTAATTAAAAGAACTCCCAGGCTAGCTAGCTAGTGGAGCTCGCGAACTAATTCTTTCTTCTTCGATTGAATATCCCATAGGCTGCCCATAGATTTACGGCTAAGAGCGTCGACCACCACATTTTCTTTTCCGAGGTGATATAAAATACTCACATCATAGTCCTTCAACAATTCTAACCATCGCCTCTGCCGTGGATTCAACTTCTTTTGCATGAAAATATACTGGAGACTCTTGTGATCTGTATAAATATCAACATGTACACCATACAAATAATGTCTCCATATCCTCAGTGCATGAATAACTGCTGCTAATTCAAGATCATGGGTTGGGTAATTCCTCTCATGTTTTCATAGTTGCCTGGAAGCGTAGGCTATTACCTTCCCATGCTGCATTAATACACAGCCTAACCCAACACCGGAGGCATCACAATAAACAACATAGCCTTCTGACCCTTCTGGAAGTGTTATGACTGGGGCTGAAGTTAATCTACCTTTCAATTCCTGGAAACTACGCTTACAAGCATCGGTCCATTGAAATTTTGCTGATTTCTGAGTTAACTTCGTCAATGGTGCTGAAATAGAAGAAAATCCTTCCACAAATCTCCTATAATAGCCTACTAATCCCAAAAAGCTACGGACTTCGGTAGGTGTTGTAGGCCTTGGCCAAGTCTTCACAGCCTCATTGTCTGAATATCTACCCGAATGCTGTCAGCTGAAATAATGTGGCCCAGAAAAGTTACAGAATTCAGCCAGAACTCACATTTTGAAAACTTGGCATGTAGCTCACGAGTCCGAAGAATTCCAAGGACAATGCGCAAGTGGTCTACATGCTCTGTTTCTGACCGAGAATAGACCAAAATGTCATCGATAAACACGATCACAAATAGATCTAGAAAGGGCCTGAATACATTATGCATCAAATTCATAAACACTGCCGGGGCATTAGTTAACCCAAAGACATCATCCCAAATTCATAATGGCCATATCTAGTCCTGGAAGCCGTTTTCGGAATATCTTCTTCTCTAACCCTCACTTGATGATACCCCGATCTCAGATCAATTTTGAAAAACCATTTAGCACCCTCCAATTAATCAAACAAATCGTCGATTCTTGGAAGCGGGTATTTATTCTTTATCGTCACCTTTTTCAACTGCCTATAGTTGATGCACATTCGTAAAGAACGATCTTTCTTTTACAAATAAGACAGGCGCTCCCCATGGCGATGAACTGGGTCTAATAAATCCTTTCTCAAGCAAATCCTTCAATTGTGCCTTTAGCTCTTTCCACCGCAGGAGCCAACGTAAGGAGGAATAGATATAGGTTCGGTGTCCCGACGACACATCAATAGTAAAATCAATTTCTCGTTTCGGTGGAAGGCCTGGAAGTTTATCTGGAAATACATCTGGAAACTCATTTACTACCGGGACGGATTGAAAAGTCGGGGGCTGTGCTTCGGTGTCATAAACTCGGACTAGATGATAAATATAGCCTTTTGCAATCATCTTTCTTGCTTCGAGGTAGGAAATAAACCGACCCCTTGGAGACACTGTATTGCCCTTCTATTCAAGCCTTTGGTTCCCCTGGAAATTAGAATCGAACCATTTTTGTTCTGTAATCCACAGTAGTATAACAAGAGGCCAACCAATCCATGCCCATAATCACATCAAATCTAACATTTCTAATCTAATCAAGTCAGCTATAGTCTGGCGATCCCATACTACAACCACATAATTTTTGTATACTTGTCTAGCTATTACTGGACACCAATCGGAGTGGATACCTCAAAAGGTTTAATTGGCTCGGGTTTCGCCCCTGTCACACCCTAATAATGGTAGGGCATGACCGGCACCCGAATCTCATCAGAGTCGAGCGAACCCTTAAACATTCTCTCTATCAAAACCTGTCATTTCAAAAACTTTTAAAAACATGAAACTTTTCTAAATAGAAATCATTATCTTTATAACGATTAAGAAAACTTTCAATCAAATAAGTACTTTAAACCAATTGAAATCATCTAAAATACATACTCTTTTAAAATCCACAAATGACTCGACTGACATCACTTTGTCGACATCTCATCAAATATACCACGGGACAATTGCCCGAAGCCTCTAAGAAGTAAAGCCGAACATTATGAGTCGGGACGTGGCCACGACATACCTATAATCATGCATATCTATACATGACTCAGCATAGCTCCAGAATGAGGTGGAACTTTCCAATCCCAGCTGACGTCTAAGCATTTTAGCTATACACTTAACCTACCAAACAATCTGGGGCTGCGGGCATGAACGCGCCGTCCCAGAAAAAGGACGTCAAGACGGATAATGTCGCGAGTATGTAAGGTTGTAACAAATCATAATCATAATTTGATTTAGGAGAGAAGAAATCACAATCTAACTCAATACCTGGACCCATTTTGGAAGAAACATAAATGTGCACACGAAATCTCAAAACAATCTTTAAGTAAATAATGCAATCCAACACACACATGTTAACGGAAAAGCGGACAGTATCTAGTATCACAATAGTCCCTTCGGACGGCCGCTTTCCGCATAATAATGATGGCCCTTCGGGACCGCTTCGCTTAATATCACAATCATGTCAACACAAACTCAATCCACAAGTATCAATTTCAATTCATATCATAAGTCACTAATCAATTCATCACAATCCAGTTATTAGCCTTAGTCTATCATAAGAAGTTATCAAATTTGTATCTCACTAGACTCAGGAGGACATACTTCCGGAGTTTGAGGGTAGAATTGTTATGAAATTCTTACTACCTATATTCTACTCAATTTCATCTTATTGCCTTACCCAAAGAATAAATGATCATGTCAATACAAAGGGATGATACTATGGAATGTAAACATAAATCGTAAATGAAATGAAGTAGTAAAATCTCGCACCCTTCGGAATGGTTTTGAAAATCAAACTTTATGTCTTCTTTAGTATAAAACTCATTTCCTCGAAATCATTAGTAAAACCATATACACAACTCAACGTGGCACCTTATGGGTGTTCCCTTCAGAACAGAATAGGAGTACAATATCAATAAGGCATCACAAGAAACATTTAGACCTTACTCGTCTAAGAATGGAATCATATGGAGTACATATAGAACGAATAACAACAAGAATCATGCCAAAAGAAGAAAGGTTTGCCTTACATACCTTGTCGCTTACGTGATTAGCTTAACTTATGCTTCCAAACACTGGCCAATATACAATCAAGGTAAAGGAAATCGTAGACAACTTGAAAGAGGTTCATATACTTCTCCAAGCTCGTAATTACCTTCCGTAAATTCGGACAGTATTTTCCCTAAAATCTTCGTTTCCCTCTAATTCCAATTCAATTTAACAACACAATCAGCAACCAACAACAACAACAACCATCTCATATAAGCCTCTTTAAACTCAAAGCATCAACTCCCAAAGATATACACCAAAACAGCCCTAGATACGCTTTGTATACGATATCTTCATACACTTTATTCTCCCAAATTCAAGAACAACAACTTATCAACAACATCAACAACAATATCAATAATCATTTTATATCAATATCCAACTAATTATATCCATTTAATCATACCAAAACAGCCCCCAAGTCATTTGATATACAAAAATTATAACCGAACTTTCAACGTCATTTTCTCTATTCTAACCCGTCAAATACATCAATGATCATGGTAAGAAAATCATTAACATCTTAAACATACCTTATATGAGCAGCCACCATGAAACCAACATCCCCCAAGTTCAACTTTTAGCTTGAAACGACGGCAACAACTTGTTCTATACTTTACCTTTCACGAGCCTCGGGATTCGGGGCCTCAAACTTGATCGATTCTCCACTTTCTCTCTCTCTCTCTCCTCTCTCTCTCTCTCTCTCTCTCTCTCTCTATAAAAGTTTGTGGAATGCTTTATGTTTTAAATTAATGAATTCATATGAATTTATCTCTTATATATGGGTCTTGGGTCGGTTCCCACCGACCTTGAGTCGGGTTGGGCCGAGCCCACTGCCCAACATTACCTTTCTGTCTTAAAACGTCCATAACTTTTTATCCCTATGTCACATGCAGGGCCACGACCTATGGTTGGAAAGTTAATTCAATTATCTACAACTTTAGTTTTTAGAGTTTTCCCAAATTCCTAAAAAATGATGGGGTTATGGCCTCCCGAAGTCAGATCACCCGAAAACGTAACTTAAAAATATCTTTTTGGAGGGCTTCCACTTGGATTTGGCTCAAGGATCCTTCTTGAGTTGTGTTTAACTTCACATATATTATTCATATAACTTGTCATATGTCCTTTATAAAATCTCGACATGTGGACCCCACCTCAGCTTACGATTACGAGGGCTATATATCTTTTAACGTATCATTCCAATCATACTGTACGAATTCGAAATATCACACTCATGCTATCCTCATGCTAATACAGTAGAATTTCATCCTTCATACTTGTAATATTTTCTCCTCCTTGAGCTCACATTAAGCCGTCTGCAGCCTTAGTAAAGCGAAATTTTCTGGGGTGTAACAACCCCAATACGGCCAGCAATGTAAGGAGTGATATAAGACAATGTAGAACCCGGATCAATCAATGCATAAACATCATGAGAGAATATAGATAGTATACCTGTAACCACATCAGGGGAGGACTCAAGATCCTGTTATCCGGCTAAAGCATAAACACAAGGCTGGGGGCCACCTGAACTGGATGCTACCCCTCTGCCCCTACCAAGGCCTGCTGAAGCCTGGGGAGTCTGCCTTACAGGGCGCACGAACGAAAAAGAGAGGCTGCTGATCCTGTAGGCTGTATCCCAACTCTGCCACCCGTCGACGGACAATCACGCATCATATGCCCAACCTGACCACAGGCATAACAAGCGACGGAGCCGCAGCGACACGGACCCGAATGAAATATACTGCACTAGCTGCATCGCCGTAACGGTGGTCTCCTTTGACTAGGATCACCTCCAACCTGAGAACCCGTAGCTCTCGAGCTCTGACCCTGTCCCGAATAAATGGGGCTGTCAAACTCCTGTTCGCAAATCGAGGAGGCGCACTAGTCGCGGATTGGTCGGAATAGCTAGAATACTGTTGTCGCTGACCCCTTCTATACTCACTACTAGCACCGACAGATCTGGCCCTCTTGCTTTGCCCTCTATCAATATCGCGCTTACCCCTTTGCGGCTGCTATTGCACTTCTAGATTTTGGGCGTGGGCCTGAATACGGGAGATGTCCATCCCCTCCTGAAGTGAAGCTGTCAAATAATCTTTGAACATTTGTGGCCCTAAGCCACTCACAAATCTATGTAACCTGCCTCCCAAGCACTCATATTCCCTTGCTTTAGATTCAGAAACCTGTCAGCTTCGGCCCCTTGAACCTCGGGTGGCAAATAGTAATGGATGAAAGCATCTACGAATTCCTGCCAAACTGGGGGAGGTGCATTTTCCTCTCTCAAAGATATCCAGTTATTATACCGAAGAACTGCTACATCACGGAGCCTATAAGATGCCAACTCCACGGACTCAGTATCGAAGGCATGGATGATTCTCAACATTCTCAGCATCTCATCAATAAAACCTTGCGGGTCTTCATCCGGCTTTGACCCAAAAAATTCTGGAGGTTCTAAACTCATGAAATCATGGGCTCTAGCACTAGTTGCTCTGTCACCTGGACCCGTACTCTGCTACTAAGCCTGAGCAGCAACTAGCTGTGTCAATAGCTGAATAGCCTCAGTCATTTGTTGACCCGAAGAACCCGGAGGAAGAACTGGAGGCATTGAAGCTGGAGTGGAGAACCCTTCATGCTCCCCTATAATAGGCGGAGTATGAGAGGTTTGAGATGGAGCCTCATTATGGGATTCACCCTCACCTATATTTATCGATGGCTCCAGTTCATTCTGCCTTTCTGTCGCGGTCTTGCCCTTACGAGCAAAATAAGTCGCTTTCCTCTTTACCGGCATTGCTGAAATCATAACTCATAGTTAGAGAAAGGGGGAATCTTATATCATGGTTCTATCGCATGATTTATAAAGAAGAAAGAAGGTCATTATTCCTAATTGCCTCGCAGCCTCTTGTTTATAAGTGTGGCGCGCTTCACACCCATAAACAAAACTCTACTGGACACGGCTCGTAGACACACCATAGGATGGAACTGCTCTGATACCACTTTTGTCACGACCCAACTAGGGGCTGTGATGGGTACCCGGAGCTGACTACCGAACACCGCTTATTATACTGACTATCATACTCATCCTGGGCACATATCATTCTTAACACAAACTTATCATGAAATAATCTCCAAATATCCCCCAAAACATATATAAGCATGGGCCCATAAGGCTACAAAAATGATGCACATGATCTACAATGAAGAAGTCACATAACACCTACAACCTACATACAAGAATTTACGAGCCTCTAACTGGAATACTAGAATCATAAGGACGGGACAGGACCCCGTCATGCCCATATATTTACACAAAAGGATATACTAAGAAATAAAGACTCCGGAATAGTGGAGTGCTCCTGTAAATCGGCTGTAAAAGCTCCTAAGTGTCAGCACCATCTCTCTATCTACCTGTGGGCATGAACACAACTTTCATAAAGAAAAGAACGTCAGTACGAATAATGTACTGAGTATGTAAAGCATGTACAATAGCATACTAAAGACATAAAGAAACATAAAGCTGGGGCAAACCTGTAGCTGAACGCCTCTTAAGGGGGAGCCATGCATGCTAACTTTTATAATACAAATAATATCATATCATACATATATAAGCTGCCCGACCATATAGGTACGGTGTGATCATCATTAGCCCGCGTCCAGGCCTCTAGCGTCCGGGGTATAAGCTGCCCACGCAGTGGTGTGTCTGCCCGACCATATAGGCACGGTGTGATCATACATAAAAATAACATAAACATGCCTGAGAGTCCAAGTAAAAGCTACAACTCTATCGGAGTGGCGTAAGGTCGGTAACCTTCGATGATGTTATGGAATAGTCATGATCGTCATGTCTCACCTTGAAGGAACTAGCAGCATGAGCTGAGACTAACAACAAGAAGCAACATCACTGAAATCATAGGGATAAGGATATCGAGTTCATCATAGCATCATTACCATCATCATTATAATCATCATTATCATGGAACATGTCTCATCTCTATCTCATAAGAAGCCTTCGAGAATCTTCAACCTTCCTCTTTTAGTGTGTAAGAAGATCATGGGAATATAAAAAGGAATCACAAAAATAAAAGTCATGCCTTTGAAAGAAGGGCTAGCCTTACATACCTTTATTCCACTTTAACTTTATCGATTACACGCTTCCCTCCAATGTTCATGATTCTACATTCAAGAGAATCCGTACTAAGATCAGATAACTGGAAACATATTTAAGCCTAAGCTAAACTTAATGAAAATTGAGCAGCATCTCCTTTGTTTCTATGACTTTCTCCATATAATATAACAACTCCCAAAAATCAACAACAACAACCACATTAACATAATCAATAAACTTCGTAAGCTAGACATTGCTCAATTTTCAAAATTGCCTCTCAAAGTCATCCATCACCATAGCTATAATAGAACACCACATTTATCCTCATATAATACTTGTTTAACATCATTTGTATCATTTACAGCAAGATTTCACTCATAACATATCAAGAATCATGATTCATGTCAAACTACCATTCAAGAATACCATTGTTTCCACATTTGAGCTCCATATTCCACTTCCTTCCCCAATCTAAGTCATTCAACCACTCAATACTCTTAATAGCATGGGATGAACATAAAACTCACCTTTGATTATGTAGGAATGAGCTTTGGATGAAAATACTTCGCTTAAAGAAAACCCTAACTTCAACTCCAAAGGAATTTCTAGCTTCCATTAGCCCTAGCTAGCATCCTTGCACTTGTTTCCACAAATTTTTGGCATTTGATCTTTGATCTCTCTTGAATTTGTGTTTATAAGATGTATAGAGTGTTCTAGAGATTTCAAGAAGTGTGGAGGAAATGGGAAATGAAAATAATAACTTGGGTTCTTATATTTATAATTGGAAAAATTTGACCCATCATGGATTATATGGACACTTATACGGTCCGACACTTATACGGTCCGTATAAGTTACCGTGAAATTCACACCAACAACCATCCTTTCTATAACCATTATATGGTACCTTATACGGTCCGTATAAGTGACCGTATAATACTCCCAGTGATTACCCCTCACTGTGACGGTTATACGGACCACTATACGGACCGTATATTGTGTCGTATAACTCGCCCCTTTTTCCAACTTGTCCATGTCATTTAGTTTGATCTCCAATCCTTATGAAACTTATTTAACACTTCATTAGTAATCTAAGGAGCATTATAAATCTTCCTCAAGACATTTTTAAACCAACTTTAGCTTGGTACTTTGTAAAGCCTTTCCAAAACACGACTTATACTTCGCCTTCCTTAACGAACTTTATTCTTTTGCTTCAAATGTCTTTGGAATCTTAATTAGAATCGTTAAGTACCCCTTTTACGTGTAGGGACATCCTATGCATCTTACCCTGTGTTAGTCTATTTACCGCACAATGACATGAAATTTTTGAGGTGTAACAATATCCTAGGATTTGAAGAGTTATGAAATGCATAACCTATGTATATTGAATTCATTGAGTCTAGTTTCCAATGCAATAAACTGTTTGTTTATATAACATCGGAGTAGAAAGTTATGGGCATTTCAAGATAGGCTGCCAGATGGCTTCTCCGGGGACCCACTTGGAAAGTCAGTGGAACCGACCTTCAAGGAGTATAAATACCCCCCATTCTCCTCATTTTATCATCATTATACACTCCCTTGCGCTCCATAAACCTCCATAAACATCTCCTAAACACTTATAGCGCCTTAAATCAAGATTTCAACGAGATTACAGTAAACTAGTCCATGAAAAATGATTATTGTTGCATCTACTTGATGTTGTGGTGAGTTTGTTTCTTAAGAAAGTTTGTGTGGCTAAAGTTCTTCCAGTATAACGTATGTTTTTCATCTTGACTTTGATATTGAGTTGCTTTTTATCACGACCCAACCGATGAGCCGTGATGGGAGTCTGACCTCTAGCGACCAAACACCCCTATACTTGTATCTGAAATATATTGAAAATCAAAGGCCCATGAATGGCACAACTAATCTCATAAAAAGGAAACATCAGAACTCTATATAATTTGCAAATATATATACACAATCATGCGGAAGAACAGTGCAAGCCAGATAGGCTGCTACATATACTCTACACAAAAGAATAGAAGCCGACAAGGCTACATCGTCGACTAATACATACCCCGTGTCTGACGACCTCTCGGAATAAAAGCGTAGAAAGGACGGGACGGGCCCCGTCATAGCCATATGCATACATATCTCAAAAGCGGGCATACCAAAAGCGACTGTAGCTCCGAATCAAATGGAGCGTACTGACCACTGCTAAATCTAGAGGTCCTGCGGGTTGGGCCACACCGTCCGTCTCCGCACCAGCGGGCATGAACGCAGCCCCCCGAGCAGCGGGGAGTCAGTACGGATAATGTGCTGAGCATGTAAAGCATAAGAGCAACATCATATATATGCACATGGGAATAATGGATAAGATCTGAACTCATAAGCTGAATTGACTGACTGCATGTACTTGTATGAACTAGTATCTGCATGTACTTGTATGAACTAGTATCTGCATGAATCAGTATATCTAACAATGCCTCTGTGGGCGCATAATATGCATGCTCGTGCCTATCAATGAAGGTCCTACATCTGTATATAGGTGCGTATATAACACCTGATATATGCGCGTATATAACGCCTGATATATGCGCGTATATAACGCCTGTCTCTTTTCTCATATCATATCGGCCTCTCTGAGGCCATCATCATGTACATTGCAGCTGATCAGGTGGTAATGCGTATATAACGCCTGCTCCTTTCCATAGCCCATATAGATAAAATACTTGTGTATATAAAGCCTTCTGGTCACGGTTCAACATACATACATACATACATATATACATACATACATACATACATACATATATATATATACATACATATATATATATATATATATATATATATATAATGCATGAATAACTGTATACATAAAACAGGACCCATGAACAGAAGGAATAACCATAAAGGGGTTACATGAACATCAAAGACTGGAATACTCCAAGTACTTCTAAAAGTAGAGTAATATGAAATCTCGCTTACTCACTTGTTGGATCACATCATAGGATCATGCCAAAAGAAGGAAAGGATAGCCTTAACAACCTTGACGTATATTAAATCGTCCAACTCCTACATCTCGACTTGTAAGTCTACAATTAAGACAACATAGACCTTCATTAGACTAGGTACTTCACTTGCTAACCTCCTTTAGATGCGTAGAGAGCTTAATGAATCATGAAAAACATTTCTCTCAAAAGCTTAACAACTCTTCAACTTCTCATTCACTTTAATACCAACCATAACAACAATAACAACACTTACATATCAAAATATATTCCAATCCATTCCTAATCATCTATTAAAATAACCCTAAGTTACTATTTTGTCTTTCGTCATTTACCACTTTCACAACTACCCCCTCTTGACTTAGAATCACTAGAACTCTTGATACTCAACTTAAATACAAAGGTATAAATCATTTATATACCTTGAGGGGTCAAGAATCCCAAGAATCACTTCACTTTAACTCCCTAAGCTCCACAACTTGAAGAAACCCTAGAAGCAACCTTTCTTCTTCACCATCTCGGGTTTACGGGGTCCGGGTCTTGTCAAATCTTCACTAATGTGATGGAAAATATTAGGAGAGAATGTATTAGGGTTTTTCTGATTTTTGGAAGGAGGAAAATATGAAATGAAGTCGTGACCCACATATTTATACTTGGAGAATTAATTGCATCAGTGGTCCGGTTCGACGAGCAGGTCGACGACCCATCGACGGTCCATCGACGTGCTCGTCGACCTGCGCCTGCAGAATGCAAGGTTGTGGAACCCTGTCGGCCGCACAATGACGACCCTTCGATCGTGACTGGTGTTCGTAGACTTTTCCAATTCAGTTCAGATCGCGTCAATTCCATTCGTTCAACTTCTAATCCTGTAAATCACGAGGAATACCTGCTGGTACCATTGCACATGGGGGTAGGACACTCTCTATCTCCAAAACTCGAGCTCGGGTCTCAATTCCCAAGGCCTACCAATTTAGAAAATCAGAAGTTCTACCACTACGAAAATGAGGGGTATAACATTCTCTCCCCCCCCCTGTGTGTGTCCACGAGCATTCACACACTTGAATGTTCACACACATCACGGTTTTAAAAAAAAATTGGCGAGTTTGTCTAAAAAAAATATATATATATATATCATATATATATGTCCGTAACAACATCCCAAAATAATGCCTCACAAGGCCACACACTACAACACACAATACCATGGCCTCACTCAACCAAATCACGATAACTGAAATGAAAACAATACCTGGGGAAAGTGATGTCTCTGTTATATCCCGCATTTTTGGTACATTGGGACCATCCGGTTTAACTATGATAAGTTAGGGACAAAACCATTCCGGGATACAAGTCGAGACCTTTTGACCTTTGATTTCGTTTCGAGACATAAGTTGTTCATGAATTTGTTGGTATGGAACACTTAGGAAAATTTGGGACCAAAAATGGAATTTGTGAAACTTGAAAATCATGCATTTTCTCCTTGTTGTGGCCGTGTGGCTTGAAGAAGGCCCACACAATTTGTGGACAATTTCAATTGGTCCAACACTTGTGTGGGCCAAGGGACACTTGTATAAGTCTTGCATTAGCTTAAAAGATGACTATCAATTCATTTATTCATTACAACACTTAGAAAAAAAAAAAGAGCAAGAAGTTGAAGAAACAAAGAGGCTCTCGGCCAAGGAGACCAAAAATTGAAGATCAATTCTAGCCATTCCAAAATTATTCCTTTGATGCAAAACCACTAATTTGAGGTCCCTAAGTAACGTGGAAGTGTTGTTCGGGTCATCCAACCATTCGTTGTGTCAATTGCAAACCCTAGGCAAAGTGTGGAGTTGAAGAAGAAAGGTAAGAATTGATCATGTTTTATATGTTAGAAAGGTTGTATGCATGTTGTAGTATGTTAAAATGGATGAATATCATGAAATATAGTAAGTTGGAATTGAGGTTGTGTATATGGGGTTTGGCCGTGTGATGTGTATGTTGTGACTAAGTGATGAGTTAAGTTCTATGTAGTATGTTAGTTGTTGTAGTGTGAAGAAATGAATGAGAGTTATCAATATGTGCATGTTGGTATGTTGGCCGAATGTAACCTCCCATGTGTGACAAAGAATGAATTAATATCGCTTAATATTTTAGTTGTTGTCGTTATGAATTCCATGATGAGAATGAGAGTTTAATGACTCAAATTGATGTTGTAATTGTTGCGGACTGATTTGGAGGTTATTGTACATTTGATGTAACTTGTATAATTATGAGAATGACATTGTTAGAATGTGAATTGTTGGTGCAAATCATGATTTGGAAATGAGGAATATGTTAAAGTTGAGGCTCTCGGGTTGGGTAGTTTTCGGGTGAGTGGGAATATTATTTGGGATGTTTGAAATGTTGTATGAATTGCTTGGAATGTCTTTGAATATTGTTGGTATGGGTTCGGGTTAGTATTCGAATGTATAAGCGTTGATGTTGGCTTGAAGGTAAGCCGTTAAATTGAATATATTGAAAGTTGTTGAATGATGGAAAAGAGATTTATTAATGTTGTGTTGCCTTTCGAATTGAATGTTAATGTTGCTAGGTTGGTTGTTGTTTTTGTTGTTGTTGTTGATTTGACCGAGTTAAATTCTCGGGGTTGGCCTATTTACAGGGGAAATGCTGCCCAAATTTCTGTAGAATTAAGGGCTAATTTGGAATTAAATGCCTAAACGTCCATAGCTAATGTTTGGCATATTATGACATATTTGTAGACCTTGGAGAGCCGAGGCGTAGGTTGACATTAGCTTGAATTTGGAGTAGCTTGGAGAGAGCGTTTGAGGTATGTAAAGCTCAATTCTTTCTTCTTTGGCATGCCTTAGTTGCAAATAGGCTATGACACGAGCCTCGAGGAAATTCTAATCCCGCAATCCGAGCACGTTTATGACTCTTATTCATTCCTCGGAATTCGTATGTTGATATGTTGAAATATCGGCCTTTATGTCTTTGAAATATTTGATTTTCAACTTTTGCATAAAAAGTTTGGCTTTTAAAGAGTTCCATAACTACGAACGCCCGTATCTTTCACGGGAAGGCTCGGATTGCCTCGATATTCCCGTAGGTGATTGTATGGTGTATGATGAGTATGTTTTTCATAGGCGGGCCCGGCTCGAGTCAACACCCGTCCGTGGGTCCCGCGACTCTTCTTTTTGTAATCCTGATGACTTTTGAAAGAATTTGATTTGGTTATTATTCGGATTCCTAAGTATGGTCATTTTACTTATCATTTGAGTCTATTATAATGATTTTATGCATATGGTTACTCACGACTCCGTTCGTGCATTCTGTCGTATCTTTCGCCGAGTCCCGGGCCGGTTCTGTTGTCGTGCGCACTATGAGATACTCGGTGTTATCTTGTGTTTATGGTTCGCCGAGCCTCCTCGCTAGAGGGCCGGCTCCACTTATATTTGGTGTTATCTTTGTGTATGGCGTTATCGTGTAATGATGTGTGACGGGGATATGGAGATTTGAAACTTTCTGGTGTTATGCTGTGTTATGGCGCCATCGACGGACGGGCGATCATATTTTCTGTGCCCCATGCATGAGTTGTATTTTGAAAGAAAACATTTTGATATTTTGGATTTGCACTTACTTTCTATATTTCCATTTCGATTATGACTCAGATTTATTTTCTGTATCTTCTGCTTTGCATACTCAGTACAAATTTCGTACTGACCCCCTTTCTTCGGGGGCTGCGTTTGATGCCCGCAGGTACAGACGCGCAGTTCGATGATCCACCTATTTAGGACACCCTCTTCTGCTATTTGGAGTGCTCCCCTTATTCCGGAGCCACATTTTGGTATATATTCGTTCGTTGCATTTGTATATATTGGTTCAGGGGTACGGCGGGGCCCCGTCCCGGTCATATGATTCGTTTTTATCCGTTTAGAGGTCCGTGGACATGTATGTGGGTTATGCCCATTACGTACGATTGTGTTCGTATGTTGTGTGTTCCGGGCGATCCCATTGGCCGTGGCAGCCTCGTCGGCTTGCATTTGTATATGTTTTGGGCCGTTGCGCCATTTGATAGCCTTGTCGGCTATATCGATATATATATATATGGCTGTGTTTGAGATATGTTTGCGACAGTTTGATATAATCTGAGACAGCGTTTGATATGTATGTACGTATATGCCATCTACGTTTGCGATTCGGGTTTATGAATGTGTTTGGGTGCCCGGTCGGGCACTAGTCACGGCCACGGGGTTGGGTCGTGACGAAGTGGTATCGAGCGGTTCGTCCTCGGAATGTCCACGGACCGTGTCTAGTAGAGTCTTGTTTATCGGTGTGTTGTGCACCACATCTATAAACGAGGAGGCTACGAGACATTTAGGATGTTATCTTTCCTTCGATCTTAGATCGTGCGATAGAGCTGTGTTATCGGGATGACTCTTTTCGACGAAATGTTATGTTTCGAGCGATGCCTCGAGGAAGGCCACGGGCGCCGAAGGGCAAGTCTACGGCGGGGTGAGACCGGCCCGAGCCGGATGACTACTAGGGCTCGTGCCCGGATTGAGCCGGATATTGTGCCTCCGACGGCTGGTTGCGCACGCCGCCGATGTCGGAGGGATTTGGAGCGGCGGCAGCTGCGGCACGAGCGGCTCCACCGCCGGCTCCCGCGGCACCGGTACACATACCTCCGGCCCCCCGGCCGGGGCGGATGACGGGACCCTGCGAGAGGCGATCCGGTTATTAACTCGGTTGTTAGCGGGACGAGTCCAGACGGGGAGCGAGGGGATGATCGCGTGGACAAGCGCGATAGTCGGAAGGGCCGTGATTTTCTACTTTGTGGCCCAGATTTTTTCGGGTCAAAGCCCGTGCAGGACCCTCGTGAGTTCGTCCGACGGATGCGGCGTACCCTGCGATTGATTAGTGCTTCCGAGGCAGTGCGGTGAGTTAGCGTCACCGGCCGCACGATGGGCGGCTAATTGGTATGAGTCTTGGATCTTTGTCCGGGCGAGGGTGCCCTCGGTGTATGGGGCGAGTTTGCGAGGCTTTCCTGGCCTATTTTCTGCCGGAGGTGAGGCGAGCGGAAGTGAGACATTCTGCTGTTAAAGCAGCGGGAGAAGGTGAGCGTCCCGGGAGTACGGTTTGGAGTTCGACTCGGCCGGGGCTAGATATGCGTCCGCCTATGTAGCGATATACCGACCCGATGCACCGGTATGTGATGGGGCTGGACCAGTACATGATTGATAGTTGTTTGGTGATGGCGGCCCAGCCAAGTATGGACATTGCCCGTATACAGGCACACGTCCAGGGTATGGAGGACCGACACCGAGGGCGTCAGCCAGACAGGAGTTATGATAGGGGCCATGTCACGACCCAACCCCGTAGGCCATAACTAGTGCCCGAGCTGGGCACCCATACGCACTTACTAACCAAATTCGGCATACAAACAGCTCGTACATAAATCAGTATCGACGTACGTGGCTCCAAACTAACGCATACCAACATATACTGCACCGAAGCTGGTAAGGCTATCATAATATACATAACGTAGCAAAACATATATACACGCACGTACCGATAATCGCACGGCGAATGGGATCGCCCAGAACATGTAACATACAAACACACCTGTACAGAATAGGCCTAACCCACATATATGTCTACAGACCTCTAATACAGAACAACAGAATCAGATGACGGGACAGGGCCCCGCCGTACCCTGAATAAGCATAATCATATACATCGGAAGAGTATATACCAAAATGTGGGCTCCGGAACAAAGGGAGCACTCCAAACTGCAGGATGGGTGTCCTAAACTGGCGGATCACCGAACTGTACGTCTGTACCTGCGGGCATGAAACGCAGCCCCCGAAGAAAGGGGGTCAGTACGGAATATGTACTGAGTATGTAAAGCATGAAATATAGTAGGCAGAGTCGTACTTGAAATAAGGAGTAGGGGACATGAATACAGTAACCAGAAACCACAAACTTACCTTCAAAACATAATTCATACATGTTCATATCATATCCCAATCAGACAATCATTCTGCACATGCGCATACATATAGCGTGCCCCGGCCCTCTAGCGAGAGACTCGGTAAGTAAGATCATATCATCGTCCCATACATACATACATATAGCGTGTCCCGGCCCTCTAGTGAGGGACTCGGTGTATAGCGTGTCCCGGCCCTCTAGTGAGGGACTCGGTGTATAGAATCGTCATATCATCCTGTTACCACATATCATATCAGACTTCGTATCACATCATATTTCGGAATACACGTCATACTTCAGAATACAGAATAGTGCGCACGATAACATAACCGGCCCGGGACTTGGCGACAAATGTAACAATAGAATGGACGAGCAGAATCATGAGTAACCAATTACAGTTTAAAACATTTCAAAGACTCAATAGGTTAATCAAAGCGAACTATCATTTATAAGTCAAAACAGTAGTCAAATCAGATTTTTCTTCCAAACGTCACTCGGGAACATATCAACCCGAACTTCAGAAACCATAGTTATGTATCAAAATCATATGCGTGAGATCATTATCATAGACTAAAAAGGTAAGTAAACTGATCGTACTTGAATCGGGATCATACTCATATCATATTCTTCCAAAAGTCGTCAGAAGTACATAAGGGAAATCGCGGGACCCACGAGCGGGTGTCAACCCAAGTCGGGCCCGCCTATGGAAAGCATAGTTATCATACATCATGGAATCATATATTAGCATATCGAAGCGATCCGATTCTGTCTGTGAAAGTTACGGACTTTCGTAGTTTTAAAATCGTTTAAGAATAAAACTCTTTTTTTTTATTTTTAAAACAACCTTTTCATGCGACTTTTAAAGTTTTAGTCATACACAAGACACAAGATCTTTTGGAACAAACCAAACAAACCAATCACATAGCCTATCAAGTCCAATCGTACCAAGGACATACGGTCCATGTCTCGCCCACATTAAGGATGCCAACGTCACGAAGCGAATATGAATCATAAACATGCTCGGATTTTTAAGAATAGAATTGCCCCCAAGCTCATAACATATCATAACTTACTTGCGTCTAGGACATGCCAAAAGGAAGAAGGGTAAGCTTCACATACCTCGTACGCTCTCAACGTTAGCTCAAACTCAAGCTAAACTCAACCTACGCCTCAGGCTCTCCAAAGTCTACAAACAAGTCATAATATGCCAAACATTAGCTATGGACGTTTAGGCATTTAATTCCAAACTAACGCTAAATTCTACAGAAATTTGGGCAGCATTTCCCCTGTAAATAGGCCACCCCGAGAATTTAACTCGGCCAAAATCAACAACAACAACAACAACAACCAACCTAGCAACATCAATAATCGATCCGAAAGGCAATATAACATTAATAAGCCCCTTTTTCATCATTCAACAACTTTCAATATATTTGATTCGACGACTTACGTTCAAGACAACATCAACGATTATACATTCAAATACCAATCCGAATCCATACTAACAACATTTAGAAACATTTCAAACAATTCGTACAATATTTCCAACAATCCAACAAGGCTCCAATTTGCCCGAAAACTGTCCCCAAACCCGAGAACACAACTATAACCCATTTCTAACTTCCGAATCATGATTTGTATCAACAATACACACTACAACGATATCATTCTCATAAAGATACAAATTACATCAAATGCACAATAACCTTCAATTCAGCCCATACAATTACAACATCAATCTTGAGTCATTAAAAGCTCATTTCCAACATAGAATTCATTACGACAACCACTAAAACACTAAGCGACATTAATGCGTTCTTTGTCATATAATATGACCCATTTTCGGCCAACACTACATATATACATATTGATGATTATCATCCATTTCTTCACCCTACAATGATCATAACATGCTAAATAGACTTTAATTCATGGCTTCAATACAACACAACACACACACACCTCACCACGGCTATATACTACACACACCACCTTCACTCCAACATGCCATATTTCATGATTTCCATCCATTTTAACATACTACAACATACATACAACCTTTATAACACATAAAACAAGATGAATTCTTACCTTTCTTCTTCAACTCCCCAAATAGACTAGGGTTTGCAATTGACACAACGGACGGTTGGATGACCCGAACAACACTTCCACGTTACTTAGGGACCTCAAATTAGTAGTTTTGCATCAAGGAAATATTTTTGGAATGGATTGAATTGAACTTCAATTTTTTTGGAGGTTGGCCGAGAGCCTCCTTCTTTTGTTCTTCAACTTCTCTTATTTTTTCTAAATGTTTGAAATGGTAAAAGATGACTTAGTATTCATCCTTTGTGCTCTTATATAAGTTGCACAAGTGTCCTTGGCCCACACATGTGTTGGACCAATTAAAATTGTCCACAAATTGTGTGGGCCTTCCTCCAAGCCACACGGCTAAGGCAACAAAAATTGCATGATTTTCAAGTTCCCATTATTCCAATTTTGGTCTCAAATTTTCCTAATTGTTCCATACCAACAAATTCATTGTCACACCCTAATTTCCGATAGGGTATGATGGGCACCCGACCCTTACTTAGGGCCGAGCGAACCCGCAGACTCTCATAATACTCATAGCCATACTGGCCCGCAAAGCATAACATAAGCACATAAGGAAAACCCCTTTTTTTTTTTCGACAAATCAAACATGCTTTTCATCTTTTTCAAATCAAATAAAACCTGTAACCATAACAAATCTGTAAACACATGAAATTCATAACACAATGCATAATGATACAGCGGCTTACATAGCCGCTTACAAATGAACATCTCATACACACGACACTGTCTGCAAAGTCTCTAACATGAAACAGACTCTCACAACATAAATACTCTGACTCGGCAGCACTCCGGGAGAAAGTGGAGCTCGCCAATCCATTGGAACATCTGCGTCGCTAATATCCTCTACTCATCCGAATACACACGCGTGGCATGAAACGCGACCCCCGAAGAAAGGGGGTCGATGCGACATATGTACCGAGTATGCAAACGAACATACAAAAACCAAGATCATAACCGTAGTAAGAAGTACGGAAAGTGAGCACAATAACGAGAATACCAAAGGCTTGTATACGAAACACAAATCGTATCCGGCCCATAATGGACCGAGTGACATACGCAAATAATCATCATACTCATACCGAAACACATCATAACCTTTTTGTCATATGAGATAACATTAACCGATGTGGGATTTGCCTAAACCAATGTGGAATTTTGCCTCATCATTGGGTTTGCCCCCCTTGTTGGGTTTGCCCCCACCATCGGTGAACAAACTCATCGTATCATCATACATCATCACATATCATATGCGGTCCAAAGTGGGACCGGCGGACGAACGTGGTCGCCACCCTATCGGCGCCACAACACAAGATAACACCGGACGTTTTAAATCTCCGTATCCCCATCACACATCATAACGCCAAACACAAGATAACACCAAATATAAACGGAACCCGGCCCTCTAGCGAGAGCTCGGTGAACCGTAACACAAAGATAACACCGAATATATCATAGTGCGCACGATAACATACCGGCCGGGACCGTGAAAGAGGTAACACAAAACGCACGAGCAGATCGTAAGTAGCCATAATCATACAAATCATCATTTCAAACTCAACCGAATAACCAAAGCGAACTATTGGTTCGAAACCGAAACAGTAGTCAAATCAGGTTTTCTTCCGAATCCCCCTTGGGAGCATATCAAATCGAATTTCAAAAACCATAGTTACTTACCAAAATCATGTGCATAAAAATCCTTATTTCAAACTCAACCGATAAATAAGTAATCATACTCGGGGGTCGGAAAGATAGTCATATTGGTTCTTTTTCAAAAATAGGTCATTATAACCAACATAGAAAAGTCGCGGGACCCACGGACGAGCGTCAACCCAATCCGGGCCCGCCTTTAAGAATCAAAGTCCTTACTCGTCATAAAATCATTTGCGAAGGAATCAAGGCGATCCGAGCTCTTTCTTGAAAGTTAGGGTCGTTCGTAGTTTCGAACTCGTTCAGGAACAAATCTCTTTTTGAAAAACAAAATTCTTTTGAAAACAAAACTCTTTTGAAAACCTTAAAAATTTAATCATACAAAAGATATAAGAATCATAACTCAACCGCATTAAGGATACGAATATCAAGAGACGAATGAGAATCGTTTACGGGCTCAAAGCAATCCAATACCGTTCATGGAAGTTACGAACATTTTTAGACGTAAGATCCTTTCAAAGTAAAACCGTTTACACAACTTTTCAAACTCAATCATATCAAAGACATACGAACCACAACCTAACCATACTAAGGGTGCCAACATCAAAAGCAAATACGAATCACAAACATACTCGAAACCTAAGAATGGAGTTACCCGAGGCACAAATCATGTCATACCTTAATCCCGTCTAAGACATGCCAAAAGAAAAGAAGGGTAAGCTTCACATACCTGGTTTGCTTCTTAAGCTAGTCCAAACGTAAGTCTTGTCTTCTCAAAGTCTACAACAACATCAATAGGCATCGAACATTAACCATGAGCGTCAAAGAATTCAATTCCAAGCCATTACTTTTATTTACGAAATTTGGGAAAGCACTTCCCCTATAAATGCAACAACCCCGAGATTCAACTAGGCCAAATTCAACAACCATGCCAATAACCATATAAACGACATTAATAATCAATCTCAAACGCATTCTAACATTTATAACTCCTTTCTACATAATTCGACGACATTCTTTTATATTCAATTCAACTACATATGTTCGAACCAACATCGACGATCACATGTCCAAGTACTAATCCAAATCATTCAAACAAGATTTCAAGAACACTTCGGACAATTCACCAATTATTCAAATCAGCCCACTCAACATACAAAATGCCACCCGAAGCACTCCAAGTTCAAGAAAACATCAACAACACATTTCTTTTCTTCCAAATTCATAAACCATACTAACAATCCATACTTTAACAACATTAATCCCATAAATTCAAGAAACTATAGTAAAATTACATTAGCTTCTCCCACAACCTACAAACGATTCCAACTTCCATTTAAATCATTAAACCATCATTTTCATCATAAAATCCATACAACAACAACCAAAACATACTAAATAAAATTTGTTCATTCTTTGCCAAAAAAAACAGTCCATTTTCGGCCAGCCCTTCAACACACAAATTCCATGATTTTTCATCCATTTCCTCACACTACAACACATTTAAACCATCCATAACATATGAAAAGAGGATTAAAACTTACCTTCTTCACTTAGTTCTTCAACATTTTCTTGTTCCCATGCTCAATTCCAAATGAAATTATATTTGTGACTATGCGTTGCCGGACTTCGATTGGTACTTCGTTACTTGAAATTTCACTCAAAATTCTCATTTTGTGAGGTATATTTGCTCCTTTTTGTGCTGAATTTTCTGGAAATATTTGGAACTTTGGCTGAAAAAAAATGAGATTTTTGTCCCTTAAAACGGGATGCGAAGTCGGTTTTACTGTAGCTACGGATCGTAGCGGTCCGTAGCGATCGTAGCGGTGCGCGGGAATGCTGTTTCGCGTCGACGATTCAGTTTGTAACGTCTATAATTCTCTACTCCGATGTCCTATCAATGAACGGTTTGTTGCATTACAAACTAGACTCGATGAACTTCATTTTAGGACTTTGAACCACCTTAAAACTCCACATATACTATGAGATATGCGCCTCCAAAGTTAACTAAAATCCGTCCCGCGTTTCTCAAATTTTCGTCGAACTTATTTTCTTCAATTTGCTCAATCCCGAAATATTCCGAAATTCTCCATACATGATATTTATCACTTATTACACTAATAATGACCATGTTCCTGTGTTTCAAAATATTCTTTCCCGATTACGACTTACGAGATCGTAATTCACCCTTTTTCTTCGTTGTTACGTACTTTCCATGGCTTGTGCCTTTCAAAACATCCCATTATTACGATGAGGTACATGTCAAACTCATGCTCTGAAAACGCGGGGTATAACATTCATGAACAACTTATGTCTCAAAACGAAATCGAAGGTCAAAAGTCCCGACTTTACATCCCGGAATGGTGGTGTCTCTAGCTTATCATAGTTAAACCGGATTGTCCCAATGAACAAAATAGGGGATATAACATCCTTCCCCCCTTTAGAACATTCGTCCTCGAATGTTCAACTAGTCTTACAAAAGCCGTATAAGGATCTCGGGGGAGGTTCCTTTTATTACCATAGTATGCAGCCGTATCTACCAGTCATATTCCTTCTTTCCTTCTTTGTTTCGTTGTCAGTTTCTCAAATCATCTCTTTATCTTTAACTCGAACTCTTTTATCGATCCTTTGCTTAGATCTCACCTTTCAACTTTCCCCCCCTTTTTTTTTCCACATGTCATCGCATTCGAACTGCCCAAACTTGACCTGTAATAACCACAACATCAAATTGCCTCTTAATATTTGTGCCATCCATACACTGTTGCTCACTTGAGCTTCGTTACTCCGCCCGATTAATGCCTTCCCTATACCGCCGCGTTGGTTGCCGGAATACACATCTCTGCTAATAAAACCAGGTATGAGACGTTATACACATACGCAGACATGTAGTCGCTATCGTCTCACTTACAAAATATTTCCAACACTTGTTACACCTCGTATTTTTGCACATTTGAATATCCCGAGTTAATGGCGAGAAGTTAAGGATAAGACCATGTTCTAAAATAATTTTAATGTCGGAGTTGTTAGGAATATTATTTATGAATATTGGTATTGTGGAAATATTGAGAAAGGCTAAGGGCAAGAAGAGAAATTCGCAAAATGGGCCGTGAAAATAATGTGGAAGGTTAGGGACAAAATGGTAATATTAAGGAAAGTCGAGGGGTAAAATAGTAATTTCACCAAGTTCTAGAAAAAAGTCTTGAAAAGGGGCCAAAGCTTATGTGGCAAGATACTTAGTCTTCTTTGATTGAATTTTTATGAAATTTCAAGAGAATTCCAGGAAATAAAAGAAAAGAAAATTCTAGAAAGAATGAAGGGAGGGGCATGTGCCCCTCACATGCATGTAATATATATGTATATATATATGAGGGGTGTTCATATTTTGGGAAGAAGAGAAAGAAAGCAAGAAAGAAAAGAAAAAAAAAAAGGAAGGAGAAAAGCCTATAGGCCATTCGGCCATGGCAATCCCTACAACAACTTTGGGAGAAATTTTATTCAAAAATTATTTCCTACTAATTGAAGGGTCTCTAGCAAGGTGAAGTGATGATTGGTACAATGAAACACATATTTTTTTGGAAGTCACAAATCTTAGTCAAGGAGGAAGATAAGAAGAAAAGGTAAGAATTCATCTTTCTTTATGTACTATGAATGATTTGTATATGTTGTAGCATGAGGAAATGGATGAAATTCATGAGAGTGTGAATGATATGTTGTAGCCGTGCATGAAGGAGCTTGGCCGAATATGTGTATGATGTTGTAGGAAAGATTGAATTAATTTTATGTGACATATTGGGTGTTGTTGTGGCCGTGTGTTTGTATGGTTGTGTATATAAGTATGGGGCCGTGTGTGCATGGGAGTTGTGTAGGATGGATGAGTTAAATATATGTAGTATGTTAGTTGTTGTTGGAATGTATAGAAATGGATAAGAAGGCATGAAAAATTCATGAAATATATGCATACTTGGTTATGGCCGAATGGAGTGTTGTTTGTGTAAAAATGATGAATTAATTTTAGTTAGTATTTTGATTATTGTGGTTGTGGATTATATGGTGAGAATTAAGGTGGGATGATTTGAAGTGAATTTGGAATCATTGAAGAAGTTAGTGTGACTTTGGTGTGGTTTCTTATAATTGTAGGAATGAGATTGATGATGTGTAGAATAAATTTAATGCATGAGCTTAGAAGTGAGATATTTGTTTGAAAGATTGTAAGTTGAGTTGTGGTGATTGAATTCGAAAAAAAGGAATTAAGTCGTTATTGTTCTTGTTGAATTGAATATAATTGTTGGTAATGTTGTTAGTTTGGCCGGGTTGTATTCCCGGATTGTTGTTGATTGAAATCGGCCAAGTTAAACTTGGTGGCATGGTATGTTTACGGGGGAAATCGCGCTAAATTTCGGTAGCCAAGTTCATTCAAGAATCCAACTCTAAAGGCTTCTAATTAAGGTTTGGTAAACAGACCAAATTGTAGATTTTGGTAGATTTGCAACTTGGATTTGGAGTAGCGAAGGAGCGGAAAGAGGTATGTAAGACTTCACTTTCCTTCTTTGGCATGTCGTAGACGTAGTAGGCTTGAACACGGGCCTCGGGGATAATTCCTTTCTAGAAAACCGAGATTGAAATCGGTTACTATTCATTCGGTAGAATTGAACTAGAAATTGTGTGAAATCTTGAAAAGCTTCCTAAACCTCTAGAACTCGCATAAATAGGACCCGACGAACCTAAAACCCTCACAAGCAATGCCATGACATGTAACATATGTAAATTTGGTACGCCGCCTCATTTGACCCGAGCGGGCCCATTGTTTCTCGGATTTTCCTTATTGTTCCGCTTGACTTACTACGAAGGCTCGAATCCAAAAGAAACCTTTGATCCTATTCGTTATCAAGGCGACAAGTACTATACTTATCCCAATGAGAATACTTCTATGGCAATAATGATAACGATGATGTAGAAAAGAGAATATGCTTACGATCAGTATGACCAAAATGATTCCATGACCAAGATTTCTAAGTAAAGGATTCAATGTGAATACGAAGGTGACACTATGTTCTACGGATTTCAAGGTCTATGAATTGACGTCTATGATGCCTTATGCTCCTGTCCTATGATTTCTCATGATGTCACTCTCCATTGATAGTCTCGCCCTATTACTAGTTCTTTCAGGGTGAGATAAAGCGCCCATGATTATTTCATAATACAATCGGAGGTTTCGACCTTATGTCACTCCGATAGTTACATGATTTTCCTTGGGCTCTCATGCATCTTGCTATGACATGATATATGTATAAGTATATGTATATAGGGAAGATGGGGAAAAAGGGCCGGGCGCTATAGACGCGCGACCACCGATCGGTTGAGAATGATATGATACCGTCCGGACGCGGGATACGTGGTTAAATGGATCGGAGCCGACGCCTCGGCAATAAGACATGTTCTATTTTTTCGTATATATGAAATAAAAGTGTTTTCAAAGAAACCGAAGTACAAAGTATATGGATCGGGCTGCACGTTCCGCGAGCAATGTATATGGGTCGGCTGCACGTTCCGCGGCAATGTATGTGGATCGGGCCGCACGTTCGTATATACTAAGCATGCATGGCATCCGCCCTGAGTGGCACTCACATGTACAGGTTACTCCTTTATCCTATGATACGGTCTATGTTTCCATACAGTTATTACTCTGCACAGGTTACAGTTTCATACGTGACATGCTTCATATGTACAGATATAGCTTCCCATGATATGTCTACGTGTCGAATACTCTCTTTATATGATATGCTCGCCTCTTACTATGTTGTTCTTGTTCACGTCTTACATACTCGTACATTGCTCGTGCGACCCCTCTTCTTCGGGGGCTGCGTTCATGCACGCTTGTACGCCGGACGGATAAAAGCCAGAGAAGAAGATGTTCCGGCGAAGTTGGCAAACTCCATTTGGCCTCGGAGTGTAGCCGAGTCGAGTACACATGCCGGGATTTCCGATTACGTTTAGAGACTTTGCGACAGAAGTCGTGGGTACCGAGAAGTTGGTCCGTCGGTGGCTTAAATAGGCCAAAGTGTCGGTTTGTATTATGATACGGGTTATATACGATTCAAATTCGAATTGCTCGGAAAGCAACAGAAAGAATATTTTAGTAAGCTTTGTCATATGTATTTGACTTATGGAAAAAAAAAAAAATTCTATGTATTCATTTCTAACTGATTCATAAGTTTATATGTGTAATAAGAGTCAGCGGGTTCGCTCGGCTCCAAATATGGGGTCGGGTGCCCATCACACCCTAGTGAGATCGGGGTGTGACAACACTATTCGAACTCACCCCAATTTCAAAATCGTGATACATTTTCTTTCTCTTTACCGATCTAATCTGCCTCGTTTTCCGTGACTACTTAAGGTTCTGACCCACTCCGCTCATTCCAACTTCCTTTGGATTATTCTGGCTTCTCATTTGCCTCTTTCGTCCGAATTTGCGAGATTTTCTTTAAAACTTCCGGGGGGGGTCACCCATCCCAAAATTTCTCTCACTCTAGCACGCTTAACCTCTAATTCGATGAAATACGGTGCTTTAATATTAGTACGATAGCGTTCACGTCACCGCATGACCTTCGAAGACACAACACAGAATAAATTGAAGTCTTAACGAGTTCTCAAAACGTTCTCACGACACAATTACCGTTTTACCCTTCTCGATCCCCGCGTTCACCTTTCACTTACAAATACGATTACCTTCCGTCCTCGACTTCCAGATTCACTATAATGGTAATGTCACGACCCAACCCCGTGGGCCGTGACTGGTGTCCTACTTGGACACCCATACGTACCTACCCAACAAATCCGACATACTAATAGTTAATTCATTCAGACATACATAAATCCATACTGACATAAGGCGTGTCGCACAAACATACATACATACATACACATACTGAAACCTGTACAGAAGCCGTTGGGGCTATTATATCAGACAGAGTCGCTTATCACACATACTGCCGAACGGTGATAACCCATACCTCGCGTATATGTCCGTACCTCTAACATACGAGAGCGAGAAGAGAATGGAAAGACGGGACAGGCCCCGCCGTACCCAAATAGTCATATATATACGAACATATGGACAACGAAGAAAATATATACCAAAATATCGGCTCGGGTCAAAAGGAGCTGCCCGGCGACAGCATCGATATCCTATGCCGATGCGTCCGTGCCGTGGGCACGTAACACCCCCGCGAAGCAAGGGGTCGATGTGTACCGAGTATGTAAAGCGAAACATAACATATATAATTAAAATAACGGTCGGATATGTAAAATGT
>NW_026714556.1:0-22453 GCF_029784015.1 Lycium ferocissimum | reverse complement strand
CTAATGTGAATCAAATATGCTTCCTTTGTGTTTATGGTAATAATGTTGTTAAATGTGTGGATTGTCGGTGTTGTTGATGGTTGGAAGAACGACCATGTCGTTGTTGTCCCTATGAAAATTGGTGGTTTCGGGTGGCTTGGTATATTGGAAGAATTATTTGGAATATTGTGCGGATTGTTGGAAATGTCCTTGAACCGTGTTTGAATGGTTTGGATTGGTATTTTGATATGCGATCGTTGATATTAGTTTGAATGTATGAAGTTGAATTGAATATAAGTGGATGTCATCGAATTATGTAGAAAAGAGTTATTAATGTTAGAATGCGTTTGGAATTGCTTATTGATATTGTTGATGTGGTTGTTGGTATTGTTGTTGGATGTTTTGGCGAGTTGAATTCTCGGGGTCGTTGAACTTATTATGAGATCTTGCACAAATTTACGTAAGAATTAAGTGTTAGTGTGGAATTGGATTCCTAAGTGTTTACGGCTAATGGTTAATGCTTAATGACGTTGTTGTAGATTGTTGGAAGCCCGAGACTTAAGCTTGACTAGTGTAGGAAGCAAACGAGGTACGTAAAGCTACTCTTTCTTTTGGCATGTCTTAGAGTAAATAAGCTATGTGTCACGACCCGTCTAGGGGCCGTGACGAGTACCCGATACTTGTACCGAGCACCCCTTACCTTTTAAGTACCTCTTAGCAAAGTCGTATAAACGATTACCCATTTTTTTTTGTTACGTAACATTTACATTAGTAGCGGCATCATAAACATGGACTAATAAATTTGCTATCAAGTTATACAACGACCCAAAATACAAACATCTGACCGTACGTATACGTTTACGAGCCTCTAGACATATTTATACATAAATAAGGCCGAAATGTTTGCTCGTAGTAAAATATATATACAAAATAGTACCAAGAAAGTGAGGTTCGAACAATCGGGAGCGTCGTAGTACCGGTGTGGCTCCTAAGGATCAAGTCCACCGTCACGCCGACTCGCGCGACATGAAAGCGCAGTCCCACAAGAAGGGACGTCGATAAAATAGTGTCTGATATGTAAGGCATGGAAAGTAACACTAGTAATAACATAATGTAGAATTAATAGTGTCATGGAACCATAAGGTATGGAAAAAAGATAGAACTCATACCCTTTTATGTTATCATCTCGTATCATATCGTTGCATATCTTATCTTGTTTTGTCATAGTATATCACGTCATAGTGTATCGTGTCATAGCGTGTTAAACAATAGTACATCGTAACATAATACCTCGTATCATAGTATAGCAAGTCATAGTGTATATCATAAAGCACGCCTTACCATAAAGATAAGATATCATAGCGAATCATAGCATAGCATAGCTTGTCATATCATATCTGTCGTGAGCGGATCATAGCATATCATGTCATAGTATTACTTACCGTAGCGTATCTTATCGTAGCATGTCCGGTCATGACATGGTAGGTCATATCATAGCGCCCGAACATGTGTTCCACCCACATAGCGCCGATATACACCGGCTCACCCATATATCCCGCGTCCGGCACCCCGCGTCCGGATGATAAGCCACCGATCGGGTGGCAGAAACATATTTCCCTCCCATTCCCCCATGTATCCCTTCCCCCAACCCGGTTCACACACATAGTTTGTACACATATACATGTCGTATATACATTTACTTATCATTTATATGTACCTATTTTATATACTTATATATATATCATATCACGTCATATCTTGTCATGTCATGCGATGTCATAGACATTCCCTCATCTTTAGTATTATCATTTTTATCGTAGAATCATAGTCGTTATTTCAATTATAAGGGTTTTCAAAAATTGTAAAACTTTGATTTAGAAAAGAATAAATATTTTAGTAAAACATTTTTAAACTTTTAGAAAGGAAAACAAGTCTTGAAGTCGACGAACTAGTCAAAACAACTATTATCTTGTAGTTAGAATAATAACCCAAAAGTTTCTTTTTAAATTCTACTTCGCTATACGTCACATAGAACATTGAAGAAAATCCGGAAACAAAAGGGGGCCCACCTCGGGGCCAATTGAGGCGGCGTATCAAGTTAACGCATGTTACCATTTATAACGTCACTTATGAGGGTCTTAGAGTAATCGGGTCCTATTTGTACAAGTTCTAGATGTTTAGGAAGTTTTTCCAACAACTTAAATTTCTACTTCAATTTCATTGAATGAATAGTAGCCAATTTCAATCTTAGATTTTGAGGGAAAGGAAGGGCCCCCCGAGGTCGTGGCCAACTACTACTACGTTCAGGGACATGCCAAGAAAGGAAGGTAAAGCCTTTACATACCCTTTCACTCCTTTTGCGTCGAATTCACGTTGCAACTCGTCAAAATCTGCGAATTGGTCATGTTTACCAAAACCTCATTAGTATACTTAGAGTTAAAATCTCAAGGAAACCCTTGGCTACCGAAATTTCGGCAGCATTTCCTCCGTAAATATACCATCCTCAACATATGACATAGCCAAATTCTCATCAATCACAATCCGGAATTCAAACCCGGCCAAACTATTGACATAATCCAACAACTACATTAGCGGTTCCATATATTTCATTCAAAACACATAATCTCAATTTATCACTTTCTTCAAAGCCTTCCAACTTCAATAAACACACTAGCAAACTCATTATATGTATATTCCAAATTAATCTATTCCAATATCATTGTCTTCCATACATGTAAAAATATAATACTCAATTTACATAAACTTCAATCACAAGTCTCCAACCTTTACAACTTCATAAGACTATTATGCATTTAACGTTACATAGTATTCACAACACCACAACAACCAAAACACTAAATAAAATTAACTCATTTTCCTTCACACTACACTACACTACACGGCCACACATGCCACACTCACTACCAACCTCACCAACATCACTCAACTTCCAACTTTAGCATAGCATTCACAACAATAACAACCAAACACTAATTAGGAAAATTAGAACACAATTTCTACACACACATACATGTATTGCATGTCACGGCCACTACATGGTTTCCTCTTCTTCATGAATTTCATCCATTTTAGCATACTACAACACATTTAAACCATGTATAACACATAGAACAAGACTAGAAATTACCTTTCTTCTTCCACTTCTCACTTGCCTAACTCTTGGCAACTTGAATGGTTATGAATCTTTCTTACTCCACCAACAACTTCACCTTGTTATGCACTCTACTTGATAGAAAATAATTTTTGGAGAATTTTTCTCAATTTTTCCTTGGAAATTTCACTATGGCGAATGGCCTCTTGATTTTCTCCTCCTTTTTCTCTTCTTGAATTTCTTTGAAATTTCTAGAGAGTATATGATGAATATAGGATGACTTAGTCATCTTATATTCATTTACCACATGGTTAAATTAACAATGGGCTTGGACCCATTACATGGCCGGTTGGGCCTTAATTTTTTTTGCCCAAAAATTGTTCAAGCCCACTTTAAATTCTTGGCAAATTCTTATAATTTATGAAACATTTTTCCAACTTCCAAATTTGCCCTTCGTCTTTCTTCATATTTCCTCGAAGTCGTATTGCAAATTCCCTTTTATGTCCTTGACCTTCCTCATTATTTCCACTTCTAAATTTCTCACAAACAACTCCTATGCCCAACAAAATAAAATGTGGCCTTGCTCATCATCTTCCCGCGATTATCTCGGATTATTCGATTGTACAAAAATACGCGGATATAACATCCTCCCCCCTTTAGAACATTCGTCCTCGAATGTTGAACTAATCTCATAGTACATTATAATACTTCGGGGAGGTCGCCTACGCGATATCTCACGTATCACTCAACATATCCACCTCTTCTCGCTAGTCTCGGTCCATCTCTGTCTCTATGACCTTTTTTTTTTGGGTTTATAACCATCCCACACACTCTAGTTTACACGGGGCTACCTAATTTTACATTCGTCTCTTGTGCCCACGTTTATGGAATTTTCGCATATTTCCCGGGGGTCACCCATCGTGAATTACCCTCACCGAGCACGCTTAACCTTGAACCTTTAATGCGTTTCGGCGTCTTAGCCTTGTATTTTCACCTCCACTACTTCACAATCGCTATGTCACGTAATATAGAACAAGTCGGGGTCTTAGCAGCTTTTAAAACGCCCGCGTAACACGTCTTCCCTTTTATTACAATTCCACCCTCCGCATTCTCTAATATTCACTACTACTCGTACATATGGTGACTTTTCGTCCTAATTTCCAAATTTTTAATATGTTCGGCAATACAAAAGACGCCGTAGAATAAGATGGAATCTAAATCAATCGACGCGCATATCATAGAAGATGCCGAAAAAAAAAAAAGTACACGTGGGCCGCGTACGCCCAGGAGGCTCAGGGTCCTGTCGCCCTGTCAATGCATATATGCGGTGTGGAGGGCCGCTCGAATCGGGATGTCCCTCCTTCGCTTTCTCGGCCACGGCTTTCGGAAGCACAGGAGGCTCGTCCCGGAGGCGCGCGGATGGGACGAACTCACCGCCGACCCGGCGGGCTGCGCTCGCTCACTCTCGTTCCTCGCCGGACAATCTCGCATCAAATGGCCATCCGTCCGCAAGCACAACACGCACCGTATCCACGTAACAACGTCCCGGTGTGGCCGCCACACACCGGTACACCGTGGGGCGGTGGCATCATCCGGCTAGATTCAGCTCTATACTGGGACCCCGAAGCTCGAGTACCCTGATCTGGTCCCCTATCCGCAAATCGAGGAGGTGCACTGGCTGCCGGTTGGTCTGAATACCTGAATTGCTCTTGTGCCTGTCCCCCTCTGTACTCGCTTCTGGTCCGAGAAAACCTGCCTCTTTTTCTGGAGCCCCTATCTGGATAACGCTCTTCTCCGCGGGTGACGTTGTTCCTTGGGTGCTTAGGCGAGCCTCCGGATACGGGCAATGGTCATCCCATCCGGAGTGAAGGTTGTCAGACACTCCTAATTATATGTGCGCCCTAACCCACTCACAACCGATGTACATGATCCCCTATCGACGATCATGGCCGTGGCATACTGTGATGAGTTAAAGTGAGGTCGTATTCCCCCGACGCTCATATTCTCAAGCGAAGATTTAAGAACATATCTGCTCCGTGCTCGTCGAACTTCTGGTGTGGTAGAAATGTCGTAAATGCCTCGCAAACTCCCTCGCCAAACCGGGAGGGGCATTTGCTCCCTCGAGGCTCTCCAACCGTCATACCACAAAGACCGCCACATCCCGTACCGTATGAAGCTAACTCTACGGACTCCGTATCCGGCGCATGTATGATCCTCGGCAGTCCTCAGCATCCATCTATGAAAGCTCGGCGGTCTCCTCTCCGGTTTGACCCATAAAACTCGTGTTTTAGAGCAATAAAATCACGGGCCCTAGCACTTACTGCCCTGTCTCCCGGGTCCGTATCTTGCCGCTGAGCCTGTGCGGCAACTAACTGGGTCAATAACTGGATGGCCTCTGCCATCTGCTGGCCCGGAACTGCTGGCGGTGGAACTGGAGGTGCGCGCCGGGGCGGCCGGAACTCTTCTCCCCGCCGGGCAGGGGAGCTTCATTATGAGATTCCCCTTCTTCTAGCTCCCGTTCAACTCTTTTCTTAGCCACCGCCTTGCCCTTCCGGGCCGCCGTAGCTTTTCTCTTCGGCGGCATTACTGAAACCACAACATAGGATCAGGAAAAGAATATGGAAACCTGGTAACATAGCTCTATCGCACGATCTTAGAATACAAAGAAGGTCATATTTCCTAAATGCCCTGTAGCCTCCTGTTTATTGATGTGGCGCGCAACACACCATAAACAAGACTCTACTAGACACGGCTCGTAGACAAACCCCTAGGACCGAACTGCTCTGATACCACTTCTGTCACGACCGTCTAGGGGCCGTGACGAGTACCCCGATACTTGTACCGAGCACCCTTACCTATCGTTTTATGTTCTCTTAGCAAGTCGTATAAACGGTGCCATTTTTTTTTTTTTTTTTTTACATTTACATTAGTAGCGGCATCATAAACATGGACTAATAAACTTTGCTATCAAGTTATACAACGACCCAAAAATACAAACATCGGCGCCACAGATCTGCCTACGAGCCTCTCTCTGACATAGTACATTTATACATAGACAGGGCCGAGTACCGTCGTGCCCCGAGAATACATATATACAAAATAGTACCAAGAAAGTGAGGCTCGAACAACCGGAGCGCCGTAGTACCCGCCGGTAGGGCTCTAAGGATCAAGTCCACGTCCGCCGACTGCGGTACGAAACGCGGCGTCCGAAAGAAGGGACGTCGCACAAATAGTGTACCGAGTATGTAAGGCATGGAAAGTAACACTAGCAATAACATAATGTAGAATTAATAGTGTCATGGAACCATAAGGTATGGAAAAGATAGAACTCATACCCTTTTTATGTGTTATCATCTCGTATCATATCGTTGCATATCTTATCTTGTTTTGTCATAGTATATCACGTCATAGTGTATCGTGTCATAGCGTGTTAAACAATAGTACATCGTAACATAATACCTCGTATCATAGTATAGCAAGTCATAGTGTAGCATATCATAGCACGTCTTACCATAGCATAGCATATCATAGCGAATCATAGCATAGCATAGCTTGTCATATCATATCCTGTCGTGGCGGATCATAGCATATCATGTCATAGTATTACTTACCGTAGCGTATCTTATCGTAGCATGTCTGGTCATGACATGGTAGGTCATATCATAGCGCCGAACAGTTGTCGGCTCACCCACATAGCGCCGATATACACCGGCTCACCCATATATCCCGCGTCCGGGCACCCCGCGTCCGGGATGATAAGCCAGCTGATCAGGTGGCAGTGAAACATATTTCCCTTCCCATTCCCCCATGTATCCCTTCCCCCCAACCCAGGTTCACACACATAGCTTGTACACATATACATGTAATATACATTTACTTATCCTATTTACATGTACCTATTTTATATACTTATACATATATCATATCACGTCATATCTTGTCATGTCATGTGATGTCATAGACATTCCCTCATCTTTAGTATTATCATTTTTATCGTAGAATCATAGTCGTTATTTCAATTATAAGGGTTTTCAAAAATTGTAAAACTTTGATTTAGAAAAGAATAAATATTTTAGTAAAACATTTTTAAACTTTTTAGAAAGGAAAACAAGTCTTGAAGTCGACGAACTAGTCAAAACAACTATTATCTTGTAGTTAGAATAATAACCCAAAAGTTTCTTTTTAAATTCTACTTCGCTATACGTCACATAGAACATTGAAGAAAATCCGGAAACAAAGGGGGCCCACCTCGGGCCAATTGAGGCGGCGTATCAAGTTAACGCATGTTACCATTTATAACGTCACTTATGAGGGTCTTAGAGTAATCGGGTCCTATTTGTACAAGTTCTAGATGTTTAGGAAGTTTTCCAACAACTTGCGCAATTTCTACTTCAATTTCATTGAATGAATAGTAGCCAATTTCAATCTTAGATTTTGAGGAAAGGAAGGGCCCCCAGAGGCCCGTGGCCAACTCTACTACGTCTAGGACATGCCAAGAAAGGAAGGTAAAGCCTTACATACCTCTTTTCACTCCTTTTGCTACGTCGAATTCACGTTGCAATCTCGTCAAAATCTGCGAATTGGTCATGTTTACCAAAACTCTCATTAGTATACTTAGAGTTAAAATCTCAAGGAAACCCTTGGCTACCGAAATTTCGGCAGCATTTCCTCTGTAAATATACCATCCCCAACATATGACATAGCCAAATTCTCATCAATCACAATCCGGGAATTCAAACCCGGCCAAACTATTGACATAATCCAACAACTACATTAGCGGTTCACATATTTCATTCAAAACACATAATCTCAATTTATCACTTTCTTCAAAGCCTTCCAACTTCAATAAACACACTAGCAAACTCATTATGTATATTCCAACAATCTCATTCCAATATCATTGTCTTCCATACATGTAAAAATATAATACTCAATTTACATAAACTTCAATCACAAGTCTCCAACCTTTACAACTTCATAAGACTATTATGCATTCGTTAGCGACATAGTATTCACAACACCACAACAACCAAAACACTAAATAAAATTAACTCATTTTCCTTCACACTACACTACACTACACGGCCACACACATGCCACACTCACGGCCAACCTCACCAACATCACTCAACTTCCAACTTTAGCATAGCATTCACAACAATAACAACCAAACACTAATTAGGAAAATTAGAACACAATTTCTACACACACATACATGTATTGCATGTCACGGCCACTACATGGTTTCCTCTTCTTCATGAATTTCATCCATTTTAGCATACTACAACACATTTAAACCATGTATAACACATAGAACAAGACTAGAAATTACCTTTCTTCTTCCACTTCTCACTTGCCTAACTCTTGGCAACTTGAATGGTTATGAATCTTTCTTACTCCACCAACAACTTCACCTTGTTATGCACCCTCTACTTGATAGAAAATAATTTTTGGAGAATTTTTCTCAATTTTTCCTTGGAAATTTCACTATGGCCGAATGGCTTCTTGATTTTCTCCTCCTTTTTCTCTTCTTGAATTTCCTTGAAATTTCTAGAGAGTATATGATGAATATAAGATGACTTAGTCATCTTATATTCATTTAGCACATGATTAAATTAACAATGGGCTTGGACCCATTGTATGGCCGGTTGGGCCTTAATTTTTGCCCAAAAAAAATGGTTCAAGCCCACTTTATATTCTTGGCAAATTCTTATAATTCATGAACAATTATTTTTTCCAAATTCCAAATTTGCCCTCCGTCTTTCTTCATATTTCCTCGAGTCGTATTGCAAATTCCCTTTTATGTCCTTGACCTTCCTCATTATTTCCACTTCTAAATTTCTCACAAACAACTCCTATGCCCAACAAATTAAAATGTGGCCTTGCTCATCATCTTCCCGCGATTATCTCGAATTATTCGATTGTACAAAAATGCGGGATATAACACTATGACACGATTCTCGAGGTAATTCTATTCTGGTGATCCGAGCATGTCCATGATTCTTATTTTTCTCTTGATGTTCGTGTCCTTAATATAGTCGAATTATGGTTCTTATGTCTTCTGTATGACTAAATTTTAAAGGTTGCATAAAAGTTTTGTCTTTAAAAGAGTTTCGTTCCTAAACGATTATGAAACTACGAACGTCCGTAACTTCCACAAACGGGCTCGGATCGCTCCGAAACGCTCATAGGAGGTTCCATAATGTATAGCATCCTCGACTTTCATAGGCGGGCTCGGATTTGGTTTGACACCTCTCCGTGGGCCCCCGAGACTTTTCCATGCTTAGACCTAACGATTTTCCAAAAAAGACTTAGTATGATTATTGTTTTAACCCCGAGCATGATTACCTATTTATGTAACAAGTTTGAAATGAGAATTGTTATGCATATGATTCCGATACGAAGTTATGACCTTTAAAGTTCGGTTTGATATGTGCCCGAGTGGCATTCGGAAGAAACGCGATTGGGCTATTGTCCTAATTTGTAAATAATGATTTGCTTTGATTAATTTATTAAGTCTTTCTAAATGTTTGCATTGCATAAGGTTATAAATATTTTGAGTTGCATATAGATCCGACGATTCTGCTCGTGCAGACTACCTTTGCTGAGTCCCGGGCCGGTTGTTATCGTGCGCACAATCCGAAGTATGATGAGCTTCCGAAGTATGATGAGCGCCTGATATGATATGATATGTTTCCGAAGTATGATGTGTCCGTACGCCGAGCCCCTCTTGGCCGATGCCGTGTATATAGATGATATGATGTTATGATGTGTGACGGAGATACGGAGATATTAAACTTCCGAAGTATGATGAGTTGTGGCGCCCAAGGCGAGAGGGCGACCACGTTCGTCCACGGTCCTATTACGGGCGCGTGGCGTGATATGATAATCTGATGATATGATAATCTGATGATATGATAATCTAATGATATGCTAATCTTACGATACGATAATATGATGACATGGTATGATATGATGATTCTGTTTACCGAGTCCCTCACTGGAGGGCCGGGACACGTTATATGTGCATACGTGTATGATGTTTGACTACTTATGACACTCAGTCCCGTTATGGATCGGATGTGACACGTGATATTGGTATGTATGATTTGTAACTCAGAAGTAAGTATTTGAACATTCTGACTATCATATTTTTCTTCTATGCTTTTATGTATGATTTATATTTCCGACGCACGCACTTTGCTATTTTGGCTACTATGTTCTCTTTCTGTACCTCTTACTTCGGTTATGACCTTGTTTCCTGTATTCCATGCTTTACGTACTCAGTACATATTTCGTACTGACCCCCTTTCTTCGGGGGCTGCGTTTCATGCCGCGCAGGTACACCCAGATGAGCTGAAGATATTAGTAGAAGATGTTCCAGCGGGATTGGCGAGCTCCATTTTCTCCGGAGTGCTGTCGGGTCAGGGCATCATGTTATGGTACCTGGAGTTCTGTTAGAGACTTTGCAGACAGTGTCGTGGGTATAAGACGTCAGTTATGTAATCGGCTATGTAAGCCGATGTGTTATTATGCATTGTATTATAAGTTTCCTATGTTACGATCTTATTTGATTCGAGAAAAGTAAAAAGCACATTATCTTTCGAAAACTTTTCGTTATGTATTTGTGTTATGATTTGAAAGCTGTTATATCCCGTATTTGGAACGTCGGGACGATTCGGGTTAACTATGATAAGTTAGGGTTAAGACCATTCCGGGATACGAAGTCGAGACGTTTGACCTTCGATTTTGTCGTAAGACCTAAGTGTGTATGATTTTATTGACATGGAACATTTAGGAAAAAATTGGGACCAAAGATGGAATATTTGGAAGTGGCCAATTATTGAAAGAAAGAGAGGGAGTAAAATAAGGCCATGTGGCCGGCCACCTTTGGAGTGGGCCATGGCCACATGGTTGGCCATTATTTGTAATAAAGGATGATTAAGGGACCATTATATCATCATCTTCATTCCTTAGAAAAATCAAGAAGTTTGGAGAAAAAAAAAAGAGTTGAAGGGTTCGGCCATAGGAGCAATTTTCAAGACCAAGATTAAGCCATCCCAAAATTATTTCTTCTAAGAAAATCCACTAATTGGAGGGTGCTTGATAACGTGGAGTTGTCGTTTCAAGCGTTGGATTACTCGTTTTCATCCTTGGCCAACTTTAGACAAATTAAGAAGTTGTGAAGGAAGGTAAATTCTAATCTTGTTTTATGAGTTATGGAAGGTTTATGTGTGTTGTTGTATGTTAATATGGATGAAATTCATGGAAATTTGGTATTTGAAGTTGAGGCCGTGAGTATGGTAGTTGGTCGTGCATGTGTGTGTTATGTTAAAAGTGGTGCATGAGTTCTATGTAGCATGTTTGGTTATTGTAGAATGTTGAAATGAATAAAAATCATGAAGTATATATATATGGGCGTGTTGGCCGAATATGGCCTTTATGTGTGTCAAGAAATGAATTAGTTTTCTTGGAATTTTGGTTGTTGTTGTTATGTGGATTCTATGTTGGAAATGAGAGTTTAATGATTCAAGTTGGTATGGTAAGTGTTATGGGCTGATTTGGAAGATTTTGTGTATTTAGTGTAATTTTTATACTTATGGAAATGACATGGTTAGAGTGTGGATTGTTGGAGCAAATCATGATTTGAAATTGAGAAATGTGTTAGAGTTGAGGTTCTCGGGTTTGGGAACAATTTCGGGTGGATTGGAGTATTTGTTGGATTGTTGGAAGTATTGTGTGAATTGTTTAAAGAGTTCTTGAATATTGTTTGAATGGTTTTGGATTGATAATTGAATATGTGTTAGTTTGATTACATGTTGGTTTGTATGTATGTAGTTGTAGTGAGCATAATTGGAATGTTGTTGGAATGTGTGAGAAGAATTTTTAATGTTCGAATGCGTTTGAATTGATTGTGGATATTGTTGGAATGATTGTTGGTGTTGTTGTGTTGTTGAATTTGGCGAGTTGAATTCTCGGGGTTGGTCTATTTTTCGTGGGGAAGTGCTGCCCAAATTTCTATAGAATTATGTGTTAGTTGGAAATGAACTCCTAAATGCTTATGGTTGACGTTGGTATTTATTGATGTTATGTAGATCTTGGAGAATTCGGGATATAGATTTGATTTGGATTAGCGTTGTGTGCGAGCGAGGTATGTAAAGCTTAACTCTTCTTTCTTTTGGCATGTCTTAGTTGTACATAAGCTACGACACGAGCCTCGAGGAAATTCTATTCTCACAATCCGAGCATGTCTATGATTCGCGTTTGTCTCTCGGTATTCGTACGTTGATGTGAGAAAAATATTGGCTTTGATGTTTTTGGAATAATTGATTTTTCTTAAAATTGCATAAAAGTTTGGTTTTCAAAAGAGCTTTATTTTTATACGATGTTGAAACTACGAACGTTCATAACTTTCGACTAAGGGTTCGGATTGCTTCGATATCATTGTGGGAGGTTGTATGGCGTGTGATGAGTATGTTTCCCATAGGCGGGCCCGGTTCGGGTCGACACTCGTCCGTGGGTCCCGCGACCTTCCCTTGTACATTTCTGATGACGTTTGAAAGAGTTTGGTATGACGATTTTCCCGATTCCCAAGTATGGCCATTTTACTTACCTTTTGAATCTATGATAATGATTTTATGCATATGGTTACTCACGACTCTGCTCGTGCGTTTGTTGGTACATCTTTCACCGGATCCGGAGCAGTTATGTTGTCGTGCGCACTATGATATATTCCGGTGTTATCTTGTGTTGCGGTTCCGAGACCTCGCCATAGGGCCGGTTCCGTTTGGAGTTATCTTTGTGATATGGCTTATGATGTGTTGTGACGATGTGTTACGTTCGGGGTTGTACGGAGATTTGGAACCTTCGGTGTTATCTTGTGTTATGGCGCCATCGACGAGCGGGCGACCATATTTTACGTGCCCCTATGCATGCTTTCTATTTTGAAAATAAACATTTGGCATTTTGGGAATGTACTTACTTTCGGTATACATTTCGAGATTGTTTCTTGTATTTTTACGCTTTGCATACTCGGTACATATTTCGTATCGACCCTTTCTTCGGGGGTCGCGTTTCATGCCCGCGGTACGGACGACCGGTTTGGTGACCCGCCGTTAGGACACCTATCTGCTTTGTGTTGGAGTGCTCACTTTCATTTCGAGCCTACATTTTGGTATATACTCGTTTTTGCATTTGTATGTATTTGTTCGGGGAAATACGGCGGGGCCACCGTCCCGTTATATGAGTCCGTTGGTTTGTTTAGAGGTCCGTAGACGTATATGTGGGTTATGTGCCTATCACATACTGTGTGTGTGTTTGTATGTTATATGTTTTGGGCCAACGCGCCATCGATAGCCTTGTAACTTCCGATATATATGATTGAGTTCGAGATGTGTTTGAAACAGTTCGATTTTTGTATACGCATAAGCCAGCTGTGTGTGATTCGGATTTGATGAGTGTGTTTGGGTGCCCAACTCGGGCACTAGTCACGGCCTACGGGGTTGGGTCGTGACAAAAGTGGTATCGAGCGGTTTGTCCCCCTCCGACTCGATTACGTACATATTCTTTTCCAATTTCCAAATCAGATCACATGGAACATACAGAAGGACTTTCAAAAGAACTGAGAACAGACATCGTCTTAGGCGGCCATGTGTATCAAACATATCAAACACATCATATCAAATCCGTAGGCAGGCGGAATGCACATCGCCTGAACATACATACATGTACAAACATATAGGCCATTCAGGCCACCGTAGCAAACAGGCCGCTCAAGACACAGACCTCAGACCGGACCAAACAAAATCTGTGGACATATGAAGCCGCTTACGAACTGACATTCGGTACCCACGACTCTGTCTGCAAAGTCTCTAACACAAATCAGAAATCACAACTTATGCTTACTCGACTCGGCGACACTCCGATGGGAAGTGGAGCTCGCCAATCCCGCTGAAACCTCCTAGCCAAGTCTTCTGAACATCTGGGTGTACCTGCGTGGCATGAAACGCAGCCCCCGAAGAAAGGGGGGTCAGTACGGAATATGTGCGAGTATGAAAGGCGAAATACGATGGCGAGAATCATGATCGAATCAAATGTACGAAGAAGTATAGCGAGACGAAATCATAACCGGATCCGGATGTGCGAGAACATATGTACGATATGCGAGTAACGAGAAACAAATACGAAGTGACGGATCAAACTGCGCGGAGAATGCAAATGTACGGAATGCAAATAAAAATCATGCATGGGCTCGGAACGTGGTCACCCCCGACGCCGGTGCCACAACACATCATACTCCGAAGATTTCAAATCTCCGTACAAACTCCGAACACATCGTAACATCATACACATCATATCATCAGAATATATCAGAAGCCATATCACATCATAACACCATAGACGGTAACCGGCCCTATGGCGAGGTCTCGGAAACCGTAACACATCATACTGCCGAATATGTCATAATGCGCACGATATAAACCGGCCCGGGACTCGGCGAAGGAAATCATAACATATGCACGAACAGAGTAGTGAGAAACTAAATGCACACAAACCAAGACTCGATGGCATAATCGGACGTACTATCAGGACAATCGTAATAGATTATTCATAACAGAATATTTTTATCAGAATACTTATGGCAGAATACTTACGTCTGAGTACTTATATCAAATACTTAAGTCAAAATACTTGTATCAAAATACTTATGTCAAAACGCTTATGTCAAAATATTTATATCGAGTACTTATATCGGAACACTTCGTCGAATACTTATATCAAAATTAGGAATACTCATATCGATTACTCGTATCGGAGTACTTATATCGAGTGCTCAAATCGAATACTCATATCTGGATTATTAGATACTGATATCAGAGAGAGCGGACGAATCATACCAAACTCGGAATTATAGAGTAGAGTTTCCTCAAAATACATATCATAACTTACTTGGCTCTAAGGCATGCCAAAAGGAATAAAGGGTAAGCCTTACATACCTGTGCCGCGACCAACTAGTTATGCTTATTTGTCCAAACTTGTCAATCTACATACAAAAGAATTCACATAATCATTTAATCCATTGTTATTCACTTGTCTCAACTTTTCAAATAAATTCACTTATATTCGCCGAAATTTCGGCAAAGATCTCCCCCGAAAATACACCGTCCCGAGAATATGGCTCGGCCCAAACCAACATCAACAAACCCGAGAATTCAACTCGGCCAATCCAACAACATTACTAGCGTTATCCCAGCAACATTTCTATATTCAATTCAATTCAATTCAATTCATTCAATTCAATTCAATTCAATGCAATTCACATAATCTTCTAACAACTCAATTAACATATTACTTTACCCGAAACCTTCCAATTCACAACAACTATACATTTCATCATCATTCATGTATACTAACTTCAACAACAACCTTCCCCCTTCATCACATAATTCATAACGACGACAACTAGAATATCCAATAATATCAATTTACATTAACAACATTTTCCATGCAATGTAAGAATTCAAGCCAATATCACATTAACTATTCTAATATTCCGGTAACGACTACAACTTCATTTTAAGCCATCAAACCTTCATTTTTCATCATGGATTCCGCAACACAACAACTAAAATATTAACTAGAATTAATTCACCATAACTTGTCAACCTTCCATCATTTTCGGCCACAACAACTACCAACAAGTTTTCATGAATTTTTCATCCATTTCTATATATTACGACAACAACCAATACTAAGAACAATTAATTCATTGTCTTCTACATCATGCAACAACCATACGGCCATATTCCATATTTCCAATTTCAACCCAATTCATTCAACCTTCACTTCCAATATAAAATCCACAATATCCACAACTAAAATACTACATACAATTCAACTTATTTTGTCTACACAACATTACACACACACGGCTTCATACACACATATAAACACCACGCAACTTCCATATTCTCATGAATTCTAACCATTTCTACATACTAGAACATAAATAAACCCTTCATAACATATAAAAAGAGATTAAATCTTACCTTTTTCCTTCAACTTCTCACTTGGCTAGGGTTATAATTTTGTAACAAAGAATGAATTTCTCGATCCAACAATTGTACCATGTTGAAGAGGACCCTTGAATTAGTAGAAATACAACAAGAAAATAATTTTTGGGGCAAGATTTCATGGGGGGAAAATCCCCCTACCTTGGCCGAATATGCTTGTTTTTTTTTTTTTGTTCTTCATCTTCTTTCTTTTTCTTTCTTTCTCCCCACTTCCTTGAATTAAAAAGATGACTCTCATATATATATATATATGCCTTCCACCATTTTCCATATTTATGTTTTAGTCCCTCAATTAAGAAAATTTTTTAGCACATAGCCCCTTTCTTTATTTTTCTAGAATTTTCTTGAAATTCCACCAAAGATGACTTATTTTGTCATCTTATTTATTTATTTAGTTTTCCCTTCCTCTTCTTTTTGTCACATGGCCAATATGGCCTTCTTGGAACCTTCAAGAACTCCTTTTGTGAAATTCCCATTTTGCCCCTCGACTTTTCTTAATATTACCATTTTACCCCTAGCCTTTCACATTATTTCCACGGCCCATTTTGCGAATTTCTCTCTTTGCCCTTAACCTTTCACAATATTTCCATACTTTTAATAGTCATAAATAATATTTATAGCAACTCGTCCATTAAAATAATTTTTGAAAATGGTCTCGCCCTTAACTTTCCATAACGACTTTGGAATTTCCAAACGTACAAGATACGGGCTATAACATCCTCCCTCCCTTTAGAACATTCGTCCTCGAATGTTCAACTGACCTTATGGAGCCTTGTAGCGCTGCGGGAGGGGGTTTCTTTTATCGTTGCCCTTTTTCTTCATGCTCATTCCATATTCTTTTATCCTACTTTCCTCATTATCAAGCCCCTAAATCCTTACACGAATCCTCATTCCGTGTTATGGGTTTCCTTTCTGGTACTTGAGAATATGGTGATCCCCTTGCCTATAATAGGGTCTCCCCCCCTTTTTAAGGGGCTCCTCATATGCCAACAGTTCCTCCTTTCAATTTTGCGCACAACATAGCAAAATTTCTTACCGTAAGTGTTCCTTTCATTTTCCGTCGATACCATCATTCTTGTCGGCATTCTCATATCTTTCCATCCACTATTGGTCCTTTCGCACATCTAGTTTGCTTACTTACTTGTAATTTTTCTTAACCGTGCACTGCGTTGCAACGGCATATCCGTACTTTTGAGCATTTCGCCACTCTTGTTCTTAGCACAAAATCCTTACGATTGGTACTTTCTCCTTTCTTGTTGTTTGCAAAGCACCGACTTGAAGTCCACAAAATATTCCCTTTAGTGTACAAATCTGTCCTATTCTTAATTCACCTTTTAAGAGAGTTCCTCCACACCCGAGGCAACCGTGTTAGTGTGGCTACCCATTTATTCCCTTATATACCTTTCAAAAACCGGGATCTTCTAACATCATCACAAGACCTAATCGTCCTTTTCTCTTACTTCACGTTCCTTGTCATGGTCGCTATTCGTTAGCTCCACTTATTTAAATCGGTTTTCAATCCTCACGCACTTTTCCTTCGTTTCATATTACTACACTTTATTCTTTTTACGCACCCATGCTTGCAACTTCATCCCAAATAATCCCGTGTCTTTCCGTTATTCCTTTTCCGGAGGTCTTGCCCGATCATATTTCCTTATCTTTCACTTCTTTCGGATATTTGATCTCTTTATTTCCCACCTACTCACTCATTTTCTCCTTCTAATATCATAGCATTAAGACTTTTCTACTCTTAACCTATAGCGAAGATGGCGGTCTTATAGTACACGTACCATTTGTTTTCTTACTACCGCTCAGGTTTCAGTGTCCCTTACTCGGTTGAGGCCTTCTTTATCGTAGCATAGGTTGTTGGGGCACACGTGTCCACTGACATCATCACATATGGGATAACATATACATTCATATATACATATATAGTTGTTATCAACTAGCCCACAAAAATATTTTCAAACTTTATTCAAGCCTATCCTAATTTTACAACTGTGGCGTACTTTCTGTCCCTTCTTTAGTCTAGCCTGTCGCGTGCCGTGTGCTTTTTATGGTCTCCAACCATCTCGTATATTCTAATTTCACTTAGGCTATCCCAACTTCTCATTTGTCCCCTTAAATTCCAACTTTGTAAGATTCCCTAGCTACTTCCCAGAGGGTCACCCATCCTGAAATTGCTCCCACCTGAGCACGCTTAACCTCGAAACTTTGGTGGATTTTAGGGCCTTAACGCTTCTGTAATCGCGTCCACCTCCGCGTATGACCTTTACTACACGAGTTGGGGTTAGTCGAGGCCCTACAAATTCCAGGACACCCTCGTAACGCGTCTTTTCTTCCACAATTACCATTTTACCCTTTTTGGCCCTTAGTGTCCACCTTTCATTTCCGTACGTAACTACCTCTCATCCTAGGTTCCCAGATTCCTGATGGTAACAGATACACCTTCATTGCCACTACTTCATAAATACCCGGATATCGGTCCGTTCGAATTCCTACTCACTCGCTTTCACCTAATATCCCGTAGCAAGTTAAATTGTCAACTTTCCGAATCCTTCACCAAACCTTGTTCTTCTTATACCATCCCCCCGTACACATAAATATCAATAATGCCTATATATATATATATATATATATATATATATATATATATATATATATATATATATATATATATATATATATATATATATATATATATATATATATATATATATATATATATATATATATATATATATAGATATATATACCCCCTGCGACTTTTCATGTCGCCACTTACCTTTTCCGTCGTATGTAAGGCTTACGTAAGAGATTTCATTTCCTATAGCTTGGCTCTATCGCACGATCTAGGACGTAAAGAAGGTCAACAATCCCTAGATGCCACGTAGCCTCCTCGTTTATAAATGTGGCCGGCTTCACACCATAAACGAGGACTCTACCGGACACGACTTTGCAGACAACCCCACGGACAGACCTCGCTCTGATACCACTTTGTCACACCCTAACCTTATTAGGGTGTGATGGGCACCCGACCCCGTATTCGGAGCCGAGCGAACCCTCCGACTCTGATTACGTACATATTCTTTTCCAATTTCCAAATCAGATCACATGGAACATACAGAAGGACTTTCAAAAGAACTGAGAACATACATCGTCTTAGGCGGCCATGTGTATCAAACATATCAAACACATCATATCAAATCCGTAGGCAGGCGGAATGCACATCGCCTGAACATACATACATGTACAAACATATAGGCCATTCAGGCCACCATAGCAAACAGGGCCGCTCAAGACACAGATCTCGGACGGACCAAACAAACTTTGTGGACATATGAAGCCGATTACGAATCGACATCCTATACCCACGACCGTGTGTCCGCAAAGTCTCTAGCAAAAATCGAAAGCACAACTTATGCTTACTCGACTCGGCGACACTCCGATGGGAAGTGGAGCTCGCCAATCCCGCCGAAACCTCCTAGCCAAGTCTTCGAACATCCGGGTGTACTGCGTGGCATGAAACGCAACCCCCGAAGAAAGGGGTCGGTGCGGAATATGTGCGAGTATGAAAGGCGGAAATACGATAGCGTAATCATGATCGAATCAAATGTACGAAGTATAGCGAGACGAAATCATAACCGTATCCGGATGTGCGAAACATATGTACGATATGCGAGTAACAAACAAATACGAAGTGACGGATCAAACATGCGCGAATGCAAATGTACGGAATGCAAATAAAAATCATGCATGGGCTCGGAACGTGGTCACCCCCCGACGCTGGTGCCACAACACATCATACTCCGAAGATTTCAAATCTCCGTACAAACTCCGAACACATCGTAACATCATACACATCATATCATCGAATATATCGAAGCCATATCACATCATAACACCATAGACGGTAACCGGCCCTATGGCGAGGTCTCGGAAACCGTAACACATCATACTCCGAATATGTCATAATGCGCACGATATAAACCGGCCGGGACTCGGCGAAGGAAATCATAACATATGCACGAACAGAGTAGTGAGAAACTAAATGCACACAAACCAAGACTCGATGGCATAATCGGACGTACTATCGGACAATCGTAATAGATTATTCATAACGAATATTTTTATCGAATACTTATGGCGAAATACTTACGTCCGAGTACTTATATCAAATACTTAAGTCAAAATACTTGTATCAAAATACTTATGTCAAAACGCTTATGTCAAAATATTTATATCGGTACTTATATCGGAACACTTATGTCGAATACTTATATCAAAATTAGGAATACTCATATCGATTACTCGTATCGGAGTACTTATATCGAGTGCTCAAATCGAATACTCATATCCGGATTATTAGATACTGATATCAGAGAGAGCGGACGAATCATACCAAACTCGGAATTATAGAGTAGAGTTTCCTCAAAATACATATCATAACTTACTTGGCTCTAAGGCATGCCAAAAGGAATAAAGGGTAAGCCTTACATACCTGTGCCGCGACCAACTAGTTATGCTTATTTGTCCAAACTTGTCAATCTACATACAAAAGAATTCACATAATCATTTAATCCATTGTTATTCACTTGTCTCAACTTTTCAAATAAATTCACTTATATTCTGCCGAAATTTCGAAAGATCTCCCCGAAAATACACCGTCCCGAGAATATGGCTCGGCCCAAACCAACATCAACAAACCCGAGAATTCAACTCGGCCAATCCAACAACATTACTAGCGCTTATCCCAAAGAACACTTCTATATTCAATTCAATTCAATTCAATTCACTTCAATTCAATTCAATTCAATGCAATTCACATAATCTTCTAACAACTCAATTAACATATTACTTTACCCGAAACCTTCCAATTCACAACAACTATACATTTCATCATCATTCATGTATACTAACTTCAACAACAACCTTCCCCCTTCATCACATAATTCATAACGACGACAACTAGAATATCCAATAATATCAATTTACATTAACAACATTTTCCATGCAATGTAAGAATTCAAGCCAATATCACATTAACTATTCTAATATTCCGGTAACGACTACAACTTCATTTTAAGCCATCAAACCTTCATTTTTCATCATGGATTCCGCAACACAACAACTAAAATATTAACTAGAATTAATTCACCATAACTTGTCAACCTTCCATCATTTTCGGCCACAACAACTACCAACAAGTTTTCATGAATTTTTCATCCATTTCTATATATTACGACAACAACCAATACTAAGAACAATTAATTCATTGTCTTCTACATCATGCAACAACCATACGGCCATATTCCATATTTCCAATTTCAACCCAATTCATTCAACCTTCACTTCCAATATAAAATCCACAATATCCACAACTAAAATACTACATACAATTCAACTTATTTTGTCTACACAACATTACACACACACGGCTTCATACACACATATAAACACCACGCAACTTCCATATTCTCATGAATTCTAACCATTTCTACATACTAGAACATAAATAAACCCTTCATAACATATAAAAAGAGATTAAATCTTACCTTTTTCCTTCAACTTCTCACTTGGCTAGGGTTATAATTTTGTAACAAAGAATGAATTTCTCGATCCAACAATTGTACCATGTTGAAGAGGACCCTTGAATTAGTAGAAATACAACAAGAAAATAATTTTTGGGGCAAGATTTCATGGGGGGAAAATCCCCCTACCTTGGCCGAATATGCTTGTTTTTTTTTTTGTTCTTCATCTTCTTTCTTTTTCTTTCTTTCTCCCCACTTCCTTGAATTAAAAAGATGACTCTCATATATATATATATATATACATGCCTTCCACCATTTTCCATATTTATGTTTTAGTCCCTCAATTAAGAAAATTTTTAGCACATAGCCCCTTTCTTTATTTTTCTAGAATTTTCTTGAAATTCCACCAAAGATGACTTATTTTGTCATCTTATTTATTTATTTAGTTTTCCCTTCCTCTTCTTTTTGTCACATGGCCAATATGGCCTTCTTGGAACCTTCAAGAACTCCTTTTGTGAAATTCCCATTTTGCCCCTCGACTTTTCTTAATATTACCATTTTACCCCTAGCCTTTCACATTATTTCCACGGCCCATTTTGCGAATTTCTCTCTTTGCCCTTAACCTTTCACAATATTTCCATACTTTTAATAGTCATAAATAATATTTATAGCAACTCGTCCATTAAAATAATTTTTGAAAATGGTCTCGCCCTTAACTTTCCATAACGACTTTGGAATTTCCAAACGTACAAGATACG
>NW_026714555.1:0-23178 GCF_029784015.1 Lycium ferocissimum | reverse complement strand
ATCCTTTTGTTGTATATATGTGTTCATCCGGGTACGGCGGGGCCGTCCCGTCATATGATCGTTGTTACTCTTAGAGGTCTCAGACATATGTGTGGGTTGTATATATAGTTGTTCGGTTATTGTGTCCGTATGACTTATGTTTTGGGACGTTTCCATTCGTAGTGGCAGCCTTGTCGGCTTGCGTATGTATATATGTTTTGAGATGTTCTATGTAGTGGCAGCCTTATCGGCTTGCGTATATATAGTTGGGGCGTTCCCACATGTTATGATAGCCTTGCCGGCTTATGTACGACGTTATCTGTTGGTAGTTGTGACTCCACAGGAGACAGGTTGACTTGATATATATATATATATATATATATGTGACAGTTTTGAGACGACGTCTTGCCTTTTTATATATAAGTTCATTATCATGCTAGCTGTGGACTGATTATAGCTAACAGGTGTGTATACGTGTGTCCAGCTCGGGCACTAGTCACGGCCTACGGGGTTGGGTCGTGACATAAAGATCAAAGGGGAGGGGGTGGATCAACACTTCAATATCAATACCCAAGATTCCTTTTTGAAAAAAGAAAACAACATTTGCTTTTGATTTTTTTTAAAAAAAATATCTTCTAGTATATTTCTGATAATATATGTATAATGTAGGTATATTGTAGTATTTCAGTAATATATCTCTATTGTTTTTGGGTTTTTCAATAGGATTCAAATGATAAGAATTTAAGACTTCTTTTTCTCAAAAAAATTTCCCCAAAAAAAGGTCCCCCTAAAATGGCAACAAACTCTTCTATTTATAGCACAGGTTGGGGAGTGAGGACCAAAAATAGAAAGTTCTAGATGCTTCCCAAATTTCCCCCTAATTCTTAAACCCTAATTCAAACAATTTCAAAATTCAGCAAAAGACAAATGAATTTCTAGCTAGTTGTACTAATTCCTGCTATATGTAACAAAATTTCCATATAAATCACATGAGACAGCTAAAAACTTACTAATTGCACCCTGAAATTCCAAATAAAAATCAGAAAAATAGGATAGTATGCCTCATCACTAATAAAACAAGAATGCTATATGCCAACCGGTATCATAGTACTAGAATGGTACAGACCAAGATAAAATCCCCACAGCATGGTACTCATCCTAAACGGCTCATGGGAAATTATCCCTGGGTCCTTCATTTGTTGTGTGTAGTGCACAAGATGGCTAAGAGCTTCAATGCTCCGCCCATGGCAACCACCCACATGAAGAAACCCGAGCAACATCCCAATTCGAGTCGATTTCAAGATCAAAACAAATGAAACGTACGAAAATAAACCTGGTAATCAACAGAACAAGAGATGAGGATAAAAACCCCCAAAAAAATCAAACCCAAAACGGCCATGGAAAGGCTGCAATCGAACCGCGACAGAATCATAGGGCAAATCGCCATTATCGCCTCCCAAAGAGATGGAGAGAGGTCTGGTGGAAAATAAAATAGGGAGGGGGGGGGGGGTGTTATACCCCATTTTAACCGGGTCAAAGTAGAGTACAACATATTGGTGATTCCTATATTATTTAAACTTAAGGAGTCGCCACTTAATTATTTTTAAAGGTGAATTAGGACACCTATTTTAACTAAGTAAATGCTAAAAATTAACTCTGATTAATGGTCTACTTAACTAATGTAATTCTGGGTAAGAGTTCTTAGTTATCCTAAAGGGAAGGGGTAAAGCATCCTTTAAGATCCGCTAACTACGGTTACCGACCAAACTTAGGTTAATTAAACTAGGCTTTGAAAAATCATTAAAACACAAGTACTAATGCATTTTTTGAAACTACATGTCAGTTGAAAAATAACTCAGTTTTTGTTTTACTTAAAAGACTTGACTATTAAAAGAATACTTGAAACCAAAAATAGGGCAAAAGTTGAGAACGTCATTTTCCTGGAGCAAGCTGAACTTTGGAACCTTTTAAATACACTAGATAGAGGCAACATTACTTAGGGAAAGAGGTTTGAGCTCCAAGTTGGTAAAAATGGGTTCACGACTTGGATACCATTATTCAATAATTAGCTTAACTCTACTAAATGTGGGGAAAAAAATCTGGTTCGTAAACAGACACTTTTGGAAAACTGTTTTGACTTAAAATTGGAAATACATCCCAAAGAAAATGCTCAATGACCCTTATTAAAATCCGGATTTAAACTTATCTTAGACGTTATAGAAAAAAAGATGAGCTTTATATTTTGAAATGACCCAAATGTCTTAAAGATGCTAAAAAACTTGATTAAGCCTATTAGCCCGCTAGATTAACCGTCCCGAATAATTAAATAAACTTAGTCACTAATATAACGTTACAAAAGGAGTTTCAACAGACAATCCCAAACTTGAGATAAAACCAAATCAAGCACAGATGAGTAAATAATCGTGGAAGACATAATGAATGATAAAAGAAAAAAGGATGCCCTAGGTGACCCCAAGCGTTTTGCATGTTTTCTCGCTATTGGATGTATTCTAAGGAAGATGATGCATGGCGATTCCAAGCGCGGGTATGTTAAGTCTCATCTTGAGACTCCACCTTGCGAGAGTCCCAAATTAAGACTCCATTTGCTCCAAAGAATACATGCAAAGAAAGGGAGAAACAAAGATTAGAAATACACTTCTAAGTCTAATAGCATGCTAAAGGCTGATAAAAAACACACAATTTTGCACCCATAACTAATCGGAAACTAAAGCACATTTCACATACTAAGACCAATTTTCACGCCGGTCACAACTTCAAACAATAAGAGAAAATGAGGCTAAGCAACTAAATTAAAGCTACAAATACAATCTCTAGAACATAAAGGAATAATGAAAATATGAGCCATTAAGTCAATAAAGATGAAACTGTATAACTAGTTTCATTAACAAAATACGAGTCCCATGTTCATGAGCATTCTTAGCAAACTGACAGATTCCTTCTTAAAAGAAGAGTTTATAACATGGAGCAAAAGAAGCATCTATTCTATTAATATCAATCAACACTCAAATTCACAAGGAAAATAAAAGTGCCCATATGTAATTTATCTGTAAAGAAAATTGAATCAGAATATTCATATGGCCAGATTTCACAATATTCAGACAGTACATATTTTGATTTTAAACACACCTTTTAGACATAGTAGTTAGAAAAAGTATTATGAGCATGTTTCCCAAAGCCAAAGATGTCAGAGCCATACACACACGTCGATGAGATAACGAATCAAAGTTAAGAGCCACCATATACTTCGAGAATACAACAAGAGTTACATCGACCAATTAACGGATCTATAGTCCCTAATGTCATGCTTTCTAAGTGCAAATATTTAACAATGCCTGAAATACATTTATTCTGGTTTAATATACTACAGTACAATATATCTAACAGAGAGGTAACGAAATCTTATAGGCATGGTTTATACTAAATCAGATTTTCTAGACAAAAGCACAACTGACGCATATTTGTTTGAACCAAACATAATAAACTAGGGTACGAAATTTAATGTTACGGACCTTTTTTGGGTCCAGCGAACTAGGGTGTGGGGTCTCAAATCCGATGTACTCCAATCTTCGTTACGAACAGAGCGGCACGATTAAAGCCGATATATCTCTGCAACGACTAACAGCCAACAGAGATCGGAGAAGGGAGAAAACTAAGTAATAAAACTGACTTGAAGCTTGTATTTCAAAGGGTGATTAGTATGTAACAGAGAGTTTTTTGTAAGCTTTCTAAAGGGAGAAACAACAGCCAGAACTTGTTGAAATGGACTTCAAATGCTAGTATATATAGGATGAACTTAGGGTTTGAGATTTTGGGCGGGATTTTTTTTTTTGAAAGACTAGGGTGTCAAACCTGAGTCAAATATAGTCGTTCAAATTTGAACGTTGAGGCCTTTGGATGGACTCACCAGAAAGAAATTAGAAAAAGGAATAGATGAGCAGAGATTTTTCACTCGAAATTGGCTAAGGAGAAAGTGAAATGAATAAAGTATAAATTACCTCACCTATTTGTGTTAAAGCAGCAACGAAAAGAGATGATTTTGCCTAGAATAGATGCACTATCCTCTGACTTTGAGATATGAAAGTCAAATCTTTTCTAAAACGAAAAGGAAGCCAAAAAAACTTTTCTCTGACATTGCAGAAGGTGAGAGACACGATTAGGTTTAGGGTTAGCTTTGGGTCAATCTAATTTGGACTTTAAGTCTCTCTATGTTGGGCTAAGTTGGGAAGGAATATCATACACTTGGAATGGGCCTATTGAAATGAAAAAACTAAAGCTGATTTGGGCTTCAGATTTATGGACAAAAAGATGGATCTCATCCTTCCTTTATATTCTTTGGGCTTCTAATTAGATCAACACCTTAAAAAATTGCATCAATAATACATATGTATCAATAATCCGAACTACTACTATTACTAGTTCGGATTTTTTAAACATCAAACCAAACCAATTGCGACGAGTTTTTAAATTTATACACCAAACCAAACCAATAAAATTCGGGTTTTTCAACCTCGGGTTTTCTCAGGTTTTTCGGGGTTTTTTTTCTTTTCGGAATAGTCTTGATACAATACATATAACTTTTACTTCAAATATTTCTATCCTAGTAAGATACAACTATATAATTAAGGTGTTTCTTAAGAAAATAACACAAAATGTGAGAAGAGTGATGACATTGTATTAAAATATTCAACAAAAACTAATAAAATCGGTTAAAATAAATATTACTAATTAACAAGCCATAAAGAAAATGACCATAATCTAAAAATACTAAGTCATGCTAAAATAAGCACGGCTAATAAGTATTAATTACATGACAAAGAAAAAAAACTTAAGTTATGTATTTTCATTCTCTAAACTAATTATGCAAAACTAAAGTATAGATATCCAACATTATTGTCATTCCTACTTGTAAATTGAATTTCTTTTGTTAGCGTTAGTGTTGAGTTGGTTTTGGTTTGAACTTTATTTGAGTTACAAATATCCATAGGATATAAAACTTATTGACATTCAAAATTCTAAGTTCAAGCTTGAATAATATGATAATAGATAAAAACAACTACGAAAAAATAAAAGAAATATTTATAAATTGCATTACAAATAAATATTTTTATGTATAAAATATTTTAAAAATTGAATACATGTAATATCGGGTTGGTTTGGTTCGGTTTGACTTTTTTAGTTAAAACCAAACCAAATCAATTATGATCGGGTTTTTTTTCTCAACACCAAACCAAGTCAAACCAAACCACTAGTCGGGTTTTTTTCTCGGTTTGACTTAGTTTATCGGTTTGGTGCGGTTTGTCGGTTTACTTTGTATACCCCTAGTAGTAGTAGTAATAATAATAATAATAATAAGAAGAAGAAGAAGAAGAAGAAGAAGAATGATGATGATGATGATGATGATGATGATGATGATGATGATGATGATGATGATGATGATGATGATGATAATAATAGTAGTAGTAGTAGTAGTAGTAGTAGTAGTAGTAGTAATATTAATAATAATAAGAATAATAATAATAATAATAATAATAATAACGACGATAGTAACTAGTAAAAATGGTAAAAGCTAAGGTATTTGATTTATTACCAATTTAAAAGCTATAGGAAATAAATCGGAAGAAAGGAGGGTCAAAATTGGGTGTCAACGGATGGGGGGGGGGGGGGGGGGTGGTGGAATGTTTATTTTGATAAACTTAACCCCCCCCCCCCCCCCTCTTTTAATAAGTTCTCCCCCCATAGTTTTAAGAAAGTCAAATTCAACCCCTCCCCTCCAATTTAAATTAAGTAATATAAATAACATACAAAGCTAAACAAAATAGTTATTTAGGTTGATTAAAATTTAAAACTCGCAAATTTAAAATATTAGCTTCAAAACTAGCCTGATATTGATATAGTTCCAGAGGATATTTAAGAATGTAAAAATGCAGTAAAAAATAAGTTGTAATTCATACGTCGTCTCGATTAACAATTTTCCCGAGCTAGTCGGAGTGGGATACGTATCTCCTTTTGAATTATATTTATGAAAGAAAATAAGTCGTAATTTCTTACAATTGTTAATTTTTATAGAATAATAATTAAACATCAATTTTTGCAATTTTCTCGGGATTTTTAAATCTTTAAGGGTGTCCTTACTCCATCTGGGACTCGGGAAATTTGAAAAATAAAAATACGCGTTTTATGAGGTGAAAATTAGGTGTCAACACACAGTTCACTCCGAACCAGATTTCTAATGAAGTTACTTGAAGAGCTCTAAGGAAACCCTTGTAACCCAGGGGGACTGGATTAGGCACCACACCGGTGATCCGAACCAGTATAAAACTCTCTGTGTTCATTTACTTTCTGCATTACATCTACTTAAGATTAATTATCTGCTAACTTGGCTTTTGAGAATTGTAGGGGAGTCGACTAAGTATAACTAACAGTTGACTCATAAGTTTAAATTTACAATTCACCCCCCCCCCCCCCTCGTGTTTCAAGTATATCACAAAGTTGAAGGTAAAGACAGGTTAGAGCTTTTTTATTTTTTTCATAATCGTTAGAACTATTTGCCTAAAGTTAGTTACTACTTTTTTATCGTAATCACGTACATATTCAAGTCAATTGTATTTGGGTAAGATATTTTCAAAGTACAAACTAATTATTTTACAAAATTATCACCCAAACTAGATATTACAACAACAACAACATACCCAGTGTAATCCCACAAGTAGAGTATGAAAAGGATAGAGTGTTCGCAGACCTTACCCCTATTATGGAAGATAGAAGGGTTGTTTCCGATTCCCAAACTAGATATTAACCTCATTATACCGATGCACTTAGGCAACTTGGGCCGAGCAAAGAATTCATTATACCTAATAGTGTCATATACAAATAAAAAATAAAAAACAGTACCAAGTAAAGTAATGAAAAGGAAATTGCAACTTAATATTTCAGAAAGCATAAATGAAAAAGGTTGTAGGGGAAGAAAACAAATTCAGGGAGAAAAAATAACTAAAAATTCTTGCAGATGAATGAAAAAATGTTTAGGGTCAAAAGGATAACAGTAAAATTTGTAGATTAGTATTGAACAATTGTTATTTTTTGTTCTGGTTCAAGTTAGAAACAAAGATTGGGGTACTTTATTTTCTAGCAAAAAATATGTATCCAAATACTAGCTCATTTTAAATGCAAGGTTTTGGGAATAAAAATCAGGAATACACATTAATTATTTCCTTAATATTTAGAACATCAAGTTCAACTAAATATTTGAACTATGTAATATAATATATGATTAAAATAATTAATATTGCTTTTGATAATATACATGGCACATTATTTTGTATAGGGGTCAAATTTTGATCCCTGCCCATTTATTTTAAGTGTAGGAGTTTTTCTCTCTATAAATAATAAAATATCATATTATTTTGTAAAACACATGTTTGTAAATACAGTAAAGTGTAAGTTGTGTCTAAGTTAATTAAAAGAACTTATGTCTGAAAAAATTAGCTGGCGAACTCATTTTTCGAAAGTAGAAATAACCAATTTAGAAAAAGTAAGAAAATACAGTGCTAAAATTTCTGTCATAAATAAATGAAAAATAATTTTTCAAAGTGGAATTAAATTGTCTTCGATTCCTAAATTCTAAGTTAAATAAGAGAGAAAACTATCAAAAAAGGAAAAGAAGAAGAAGAGAGAATTATCTTTTTTTAGAAGGAATCAAATTATATTTAGGTCCAAAATCTCCTAAAGTAAATAAAAGAGGAGAATACCCTGTTAGAATTTTAACTATTTTTATCACAGGAAACTTTTTCGGTAACTTTGTTGTTTATCAAACAAAAAATAAGGAATTGGTTTTAACCTTATTTTATTTATGTTTTGAATTTTAAAAATTTATCCTTTTACTTTAAACACAATTTAAATAAATTATAGCTATAAAGAGATATTAGGTTAGATGCATCAAACACAACATTTGGGTCAATGTAATAACAATAATTTGTCATTTAAATGAATGTTGCATCTAATTAAATGTGCATTGCTATTTTACTATATATTTTTTTTTATATAAAATTTATAATTTATGAACACGTGCAACGCACGTATGCTAAAACTAGTTACTACAAATGTCTTAGCACTCTAAAGCTCGGGACACCATTAGTAATTTATTCTAGTAATGACGAGAAGGAAAAAAAAGGTTGTGGTGCTAGTGAAATTTAACAATAGAAAAGGGCCAAAATTACCCCTGAACTTTGGAAAATAGTTCATTCATACTCTTCGTTATACTTTAGGGCCAATTATACCCTTCTTTAGTTATCTTAGGTCAATTATACTTATGTCTAGCTAAATTTGCCCGTGGCATCATCGACGATTCAAAATTATTTTCTCCTCAAATAATTTTTTACCCACTAAAATAACCCAACCCGACCAGATTTTTTTTCCCAGCCAAGGGGTAATGGGTTGGGTCCGTACCAGTTTGGTTGGAAAAAAAAAATTGGATCGAGTTGGGTTATTTTAGTGGGTAAAAAATTATTTAAGGGAAAAATAATTTTGAAGGGCTGGGATGATGCCACGTGACAGTTGTTAGACATAAGGGTATAATTGACCCCATAGTATGACGGTAATGGTATAATTGGCCCTAAAGTATAACGAAGGGTATGAATAAACTATTTTTCAAAGTTCAGGGGTGATTTTGGCCCTTTTCCGATTTAACAAAAATGGTGATACTTTTTATGAGTATCCCAATGCATGGTTCTATCTGACAAAACTGAGGTATGCCAACTGGTCGTGTATATCTCCAAGAACACTAATTAATGTTACAGAATCAGAAAGTAAAAAGGAAACAAAAGGCAAGAAGCAAATGGTCCACTTATGGGTAAACCCCTATTGGGCACTTTTTTTTTTTTTTTCCCGCAATAGAACTTAAGACCGTTTCGATTAAGTCCTATTATGCACAAAAAAAAGTGCGCAAAAAATACTTCCATCACTTTTTTTTATTAATTTTGGTCTTAAATTTCACTTTTTGGGTCATTTAAACTGCGCACTCGTTTTTTCATATTAGCCTTTGGCTAGTTTCTGTACAGTTTCTTTCCATTTCAATAAACATCCACCAATTTTTGGTGGTTTTCATTTTTTTTTAAAAAAAGTAGTTACACGATAGTGGAATCATTATCAACGATATATCGCCTAAGCACTATTTCTTTCTATTTTTGCACGACAAGAATAAATTGAAAAAGGAATTGTCCCTTGAAGTATGTCTAGTGCACGTCGATATGATAGGAATATTAGAAATACTTATGACTTATTCAATCAAAGTACACCAAGGTGAAAGTAGTACCTTTTCTGAGAACCATCCTAGAAATAAAATCAAACAAACTTTTAGAAGACCATGACAAGAGAAAAGTAAGCGTACCCTAAAGTAAGAACAAATTGAAAAAGGAATTGTCCCTTGAAGTATGTCTAGTGCACGTCAATATGATAGGAATATTAGAAATACTTATGATGTATTCAATCAAAGTACACCAAGGTGAAAGTAGTACCTTTTCTGAGAACCATCCTAGAAATAAAATCAACCAAACTTTTAGAAGACTATGACAAGAGAAAAGTAAGCGTACCCTAATCGAAGAACCTAACGATTGTTTCACTGCGTCATTAATAATTTCAAACTCTAATTATCATATTCCCTCCGTCCCACTTTATGTGGCACAGTTGAAATTTTGAGAGTCAGCTAAGTTTAATTTGCTTTGACAGGAATTTCCTTATGTGCCTTTTAAGTATTTTAAGTGGTTAATTATCGTGATTTATAGTACTTTTTACGTAATTTTCAAATATATTAACTTCATTTCAAAAAACTTAAAACCTTTATGTTCAATTCTATTATCAAAGTTTTGAATACATAAATTTTATTTCAAAAGACTCAAAAATTTTATGTTCGAATTCACGATCAAAATATAAAAGTTTGAACCTAAAAATTTTAACGGTGTCACTTAAATTAGAACGCAGGGAGTAATAATCCATCAGTCAATGAGTCTAATCTAATCAAACTCATTAACCGATATTAATTACCAAAAAGAAGTTGACCCAATATCCCAAACACGTCAGAATTCTAAATCCATATCTCAACACCAGAGACTCCAAACTATCATGAATTTATTGCTGTGTTTTTATATGTACAACATGTACCATTTAGTGCTATCCATTCTTTTGAAACGCGTTAATAGACCAGGCGGCTAAACTGAAAATAGTCTTCAAGAGGGAAAGTCTGATATTCTCGGAAGGAATTTGTGCATAAAATTGGGATAAAATTTCAGTCCACTTGTTTGTTTGTGGGGCATAAAGGACCAACAGTGGCGGCTTGAATAAATTATTGAGAAAATAACGTTGAAGAGCAATAATTAAAAGTTGCTAACATAAATAACATAACTTTTGCATCTTAACATAAACAGCAAATTTTATATCATTTCTAACATATACATAAAAATCTGTAAATTTATTAATCAAATAAAATATTAATAGGTATCTCATATAATTAGGGATTCACATTTATCATGGGGTCAATTTCCATCATGCTCCATCAATGCATTTTTTACTACATTTCCTCTTTACTCTCTCTCTCTCTCTCTCGTGAGATTGCTTGAGGGAATGTGTGATAAATTATTTTCATCAAATTCTATTGTAATGTTGAATAGCTTTTTCTCTAAAATATATATTTAATTTATGTCAGCGATATTAAATAACTACTGTGTTTATATAATGTAAATATTCCACTAATATATTATATAGTGTTTATACTATATTATATCAAATATATGGATAGCATATATTCAATATAATACATGAAAGTAAACAAAATCTATTATACATACTATATAAATATGTACAACATTTTAGATATATATGGCTAATATATGGTTTATATAGTATATATCTTTGGAATAGGAAATACAAACTACTAATCAAATTTGTAATATGTTAAAATAATATATATAATATCCAAATTCAAATTTTAAAAAAATTGCTAGTATTAAAAAAAGAAATAAAGACGCTAAAAAAAGGAAGGGTAAGAAAAAATTGATGGTATAAAAAGAAAATAAGAACGGAAGAGATTAGGAAAACAATGAATCTTTATTTTATTTTAGTCAACTGTTATTAGCATTTTTTGAGGAATTAGTTGAGTAAGGGGGATATAGTCCATTCCCTCGTGCTCTGGAACTCCAACACTTGGGTTGAACAAAAAAGGTTCAATCTTGTGAAACCGTTGCGTAGGCGAAACCCGGCAGCCATATTTATGGTAAATATCTTTTTTTTCTCATTTAATAGGGGTTATGCTAATATTGTGCAGGATCTTTTTTTAGGTCTTTAATAGGAGTTATGTTAATATGGTAAATATTATTTGGTACGTAATTGATACAATCAATCTAATGCTAAAAATTAGCAATGTCAATTTTAAGATTGCTTACTTATGTAACTTCCTCTAAATTATTCCCTCCGTTTCAATTTAGTGTTTTACTTTTCTTTTTCATCTGTCTCAAAAAGAGTGTTTCATTTTATATTTAGTAAGTGTTTCAATTTTAACATTCTACACGGAAAATTTAAGACTACAAGATTTAAAGAACTACACATCTTTAATTTAAGACCACAAAATTCAAAAATCTCCCTTTATTTTTTAAACTCCGTGTCCAGTCAAACTAAGATACTTTAATTGAAATGGAGGTGGTATTGTTGAAAGATATATATTTTTTCCTATCTTCAGCTATATGTAACTCTAGGCACCGTATATCTGATGTAATTCAAGAAAAGATAGTTGTGTGCACTCTTTTAAAAAGTGAACAAAAATTAAATAGCGATGTCCAAATAAAAAATGGGGGAAATTTCAGAAATATACAAATTGCTCAATTATATTGCAAAAAAAAGCTCAAAACTTACATTGCAAAGCTTTGGCTCAAAAACACTTTTATACAGTGTTATACACTTATATACAAAAGACAGGTACATTATTTATATAGGTGTTTGAAGGTGTATAATGTGTAGGTATATACACTAAAAAATATAATTATACAATATTATACACGAAAATACACACTTATACATATTTATACACAATTATACAATATTGTATAAATGGGTATAAACATAGATCTTAACTGGTTTTGAATAAGAATTGCACTTTTATACAAAACAGGTACATTATGTATAGAAGTGTATAAAAATGTATAATAGTGTATAAGAGGTGTGTATACACCCATATACTATACACTATTATACAAAAACTTACTCCAACACCACCAATGATGGAGCAGTAACAGCTACCAGCCATCACCAGAGTTCTATTCTCCAACGAACTCAACACCACCACCAGATCAGAGAGAGAGAGAGAGAGAGAGAGAGGGTCATTTTTTGTAAGATTTGAAAAGGTGGGTCAATTTTGATAGCATTGTTACCCTAGTTAACATATAGTGTAATTAGTCCATAAAATATCCTACCTGTAAAAAGGTCAAATTCAGCTCCAAGCCCAAACATAAAATATAATAGATGAATAGTCATTCGCTATAAAATTATTTATTTGAATATCTTATTTCCTTTCAGACTAAGCATAGAAATTCAATCACTAGGATTAGTAACAACTATACAAGATATGTTAGACTAATAAATTAGAAGATGTATTCAATCTATTTCATGTCCCTATAATATCACTCTTAATTGGGTTAAAACAGGAGTATGTATTCAATCTATTTCAAACTTGCACACTTTCTCTCTTCTTCAATATCCAATTATAATCTCATTCTAAATCAATGGTCTCTTACCCATTGTGTAACTCTTTCAGAAAAAAAAAAATTCACAGCTGCCTCCCTCAAGCCACAATAGGGGAATATGCTTAGCCGACAATTCATACCATTTTTGGTTTCATTCAACTGAAAATACTTCTACTAAAATAAAAAAAGAAACTCGTTCTTCATTTTCGTTTTCGTGTTTGATATTTTCCTCTTGGTCGTGGTTTAATTTATGTCATTGAGAAGAATGAAGAACAAGTCTCTTTTTGTTTTTGAAATTATAAACCTCTCACGTGGTATCAAGGATTGGGGTGTGTGTGGGCAGGGGTGGGGGGGGGGGGTGGGGGCCGGGTTGAGGGGGCGGGGGTGAGGTGGAGAGGTTTAAACACCTCTATGACTATATTATTTGTCCTGATATTTTTTAATTGCTACAACAAAATGTTATTATAGGACATGTATAATAAAACATAACATGAAAAAGGAGTTCCACCAAAAACTTGACCGTTTATAATAAATTATTGTAATTAGGGATGACTATTAGATCTGACTATACACATTCAAATTTGGTTATGTGTAATTTAGAAGATGGTGACAGAATCTTTATGGATAAAATAATGGAACTAGTAGATTTAAGTTTATATATAATATAAAATATTTCAATATATCTAATATACGAATTATATATATATGTTATTGTACGTGCTCAAATGATTATCTCCGATCCATAATATATAAAATCTATGGTAACGAGCCCCAAAAAAGAAAAGATTTATTAACCAAATTGCTTAAAGCAGATCTCCGCCACCCATGTGCTTTAAATCTATTCCAAAAGTATAATGAAGACTACGTGGAAGATGGACTTGGCTTTTTTTTTTAATAATATATTTTGCCAAGTAGATGTTGATGGCTATAAATACCAGACTCGTGCCATTGGAGCTTCAAATAACCAAACTCATCTTTCTGTATCCTTATTTAAATCGAAAGTTATCATATAAGTCCTATTTTTTTTCACTCTTTCCTCTGGGAACGTATCATCATGGTACTTGGAAAAATTGTGGATGCAATCACTGGGAAAAATGACAACGGAAAAAAGGTGAAAGGAACTATTGTTTTGATGAAGAAGAACGCATTGGACTTTAATGATGTGAATGCCTCTTTTCTTGATGGAGTTCTTGAGTTCCTTGGCAAGAGGGTCTCTTTGCAGTTGATCAGCTCTGTTCATGCTGATCCTGGTAACTTCTCTAGCTCCAATATGGAAGCTTTCATTGTTTAATTTATGTGAGACAGTTAGATTTCGAGAGTCAAACAACTTAATTTTGACCGTGAATTCGGACATGAACTCTTTAAATTTTTTGAAATAAATTTTACATATTTGAAAATTACGTAAAAAGTACTTGTATAAATTACAATAATTGATGATTCAAAATATTTATATGACATATGAAAAAATCACGGTAAAAACTTGTTTGAATTTCGAAATGCAGAAGGTGTCACATAATTTGGGAGGGAGTAATTCCTAAAATGTCGTGAAACTACTAACATAGAATTATGTCAAGCATCTTAAGAAATCTCAAAACGAAACGTGTGTTATATAAATTGTGAGCCCAAATTTCTTACAATTTTCTGGTTAATACGGGAAAATGCAGTTATAAATTGGTGCTAAAGGTTGGTTCGGATTTACTTTCCTTTTTCTGAAATGATTAAGCTGATTGTATTTGATGTTATATTTATAAAAGCTTATTTTATATTTAAGAAGTTTAACGTTACTACGTTACTAACAGTTTATAAATTTCAAGCTAAAATGTAATTCTATCAAAGTCATTTGTAGTTATGATAAATATGACTTCAAAAATCTAGTTTAAGTCAAGAGCAATGGTACATATTTGTAGTACGCTTTATATAACATGCAGTTGTTAAAATTAAAAAACCAATTATCACTTTTTTGGATAATATTAACCACATTACATTTTGTTTTATTAGGGAAAGAAACTTAATTAATATAAAAATGTGGATAAATCAACGTTAATGGAATTTTTTAGCAGAAATCCAATCCAAAATTTTTGTCTGAAACTCCATGCCTTTCATTATTAAGCTTTTCAAGCGTGTGCAATGAATGGGAAAAAAACATCTGTGAGAGCTTCGATCTAGTCTAAATGGACACGTATTCCTGACAAGATCTATTACGATTTACGAATAATTACTGCTCATGCCCATCAGAAATTATTTTATTCATTAATCATGGCCGCATTGAATATGATATTTACACTTTATAGTAGTACTAGTTATGTGACCGCGCGTTCCCCAAACTCAAGATATAAAAGTAGATATTTTAACTAAAGAAATATAATTTGTGTTAGACAAGTGTATAACAACAACAACAACAACCACCATATACCCATCTTAGCCCCACAAGTAGATAGCTTATATGAAAAAAAATTTTCATTCCACTCCTTTAATATTTTAACTTCCATTTTGATGAAATTATTTAATTCAAATCAAATTTGGAACCGAATTTGACATTATAACTTATGTATCCTAATTTCCGAAGTTATTTAGTTCTAAATAAATAATCTATACATAGTTAATGAACTTTTAAGACAAATACATAATTTAACTGAAATAGATGGAAGTGCTTTCTTCTCTAATCGAGGGATTAGGGGTTCGAACATGGATATGGAAAAAAATCTTTGGAGGAAGCGCTCACCGTAAGGCGCGATGGTAGTGCGAATTATCCGATTAATTAGGCTCAAATGCGGATATCGAGCACCAATCAGAAAATCAAAGAACGTGAAAAATGAGGTAGGAGGTTCGATAGATTTTGAAAAGTAGACTTTAAAAACAAAAACAAAAAAATTGACTTAAATAAATAAGATTAGGACCTAAAAGTAATTAATTAAAAAGTTTTAAAAAAATTTGAAAATTATTGTGAGGACTACAAAAGTCCCCAGGTTCGATAGCTTTTGAAAAGTAGACTTTAAAAACAAAAAACAAAAAAATTAACTTAAATAAATAAGATTGGGACATAAAAGTAATTAATTAAAAAGTTTTTAAAAAATTGGGAAATTATTGTGAGGACTACAAAAGTCCTCACATTTGCTCTTATATAATATAGTAATATTACATCTTTTAAAACTATGATTTTAATTAGAAAAAGGTTACGTCTATAATTAAAGTTATCTACAGCCAAATGTTAAAATGATAAACAACTAGACTACATAAAGAACAGTTTCTCTAATAATACTTAAGAAAATAGTAAAAAGGAGAAGAAATTGTAATCGACCAAATCCTATTTGGATTCTCGAATTTTCTTGTTAGGAGCTTGTGGAATTAAGTTGTTTATTAAGATGATTTACGTAACTTGATTCCTGGTGGAGGCGTGAGGAAGTTGCTAACCTCAACCCAGATTTTATCTAAGAATTGACAAGTCAGTAGAATGATATCTCATATTTGACCTAGCTAGTCAATTACGCATCATTTGAAGTTCTCTTGGTCAATTTACTTACAACATGCCGGTATACGAATTGTTTTACTTAATCATGGTGTATATTTATTTATAATTTCGTTCCCCACTATAGTCAAATAATTTCAGTAATTAAGCCGTTGATAATATCGAGGACCAATGAAAGGCACTTAATACATAAATTGTAGGATTTATTTTCTTACAAAATAAGAAGAGAAATTTGTTGGAAATGTGCTTGTAGTTGCCTCAAAAAAAGGAAACAGCCCATATTAGACCGAAGAGGGTTCCGCCATTTCTTCTTGTTAACACAGAAAATCTAACTCATTCCTACGTAGAGCTCTTAGAATCCTACTCATAATTAATAGGTGTGGAAGGGATAGTGATTAACTAATAAAAAGCTCCTCTTCTTTCAAATCAAATCTTGGGATTGATTCTGTCTTCCTCTGAGAAATTAATAATGGGCTACCAGTGGGTAAAACAAAGTCTGTCCTCTTGAACCTATAGGACAAAAGGAACTCAACTAAGGGCACCTAACAATGAACAAAACATCTTATCTCAGCTACTTGATACTCTCATATATTAATTACTAGGGGTGTACAAAGTAAACCGATAAACCGCACCAAACCGATAAACCGAGTCAAACCGAGAAAAAAACCCGACTAGTGGTTTGGTTTGATTTAGTTTGGTGTTGGAAAAAAAAACCCGACCATAATTGGTTTGGTTTGATTTTAGCTAAAAAAAGTCAAACCGAACCAAACCAACCCGACATTACATGTATTCAATTTTTAAAATATTTTATACATAAAAATATTTATTTGTAATGTAATTTATAAATATTTCTTAATTTTTTTCATAGTTTTTCATCTATTATCATATTATTCAAGCTTGAACTTAGGATTTTGAATGTGAATAAGTTTTATATCCTGTGGATATTAGTAACTCATATAAAGTCCAAACCAAAACCAATTCAACACTAATACTAACAAAAGAATTTCAATTTACCCATAGAAATGACAATAATGTTGGATATCTATCTTTTAGTTTTGCATAATTGATTTAAAGAGTGAAAGTACAGAACTTAAGTTTTTTTTTCTTGTCATGTAATTAATACTTATTAGCCATACTTATTTTAGCATGACTTAATATTTTTAGATTATGGTCATTTTCTTTATGACTTATTAATTAACAATGTTTATTTTAACCGATTTTATTATCTTTTGTTGAATATTTTAATACAATGTCATCACTCTTCTCACATTTTGTGTTATTTTCTTATGAAACACCTTAATTACATAGTTGTATCTTACTAGGACTAAAGAAATATTTGACGTAAAAGTTATATGTTTTGTATCAAGATTATTCCGAAAAAAAAAACCCAAATAACCCGAGAAAACCGAATAACCGGAGAAAACCCGAGGTTGAAAAATCCGAATTTTATTGGTTTGGTTTGGTGTATAAATTTAAAAACCCGACGCAATTGGTTTGGTTTGGTGTTTAAGAAATCCGAACCAACCCGGTCCATGTACACCCCTATTAATTACCATATTCATAGTATAGTACTTTAATTTTTTTTTTTTTTTTTTTTTTTTAAATTTGATCCATCTCTGCAGTAAATGGTTTACAAGGGAAACGTAGCAATCCAGCTTATTTGGAGAACTGGCTCAGTACTCGAACCCCATTAGTAGCAGGAGAATCAGCCTTCGATGTCACATTTGATTGGGACGAAGATATTGGAGTTCCAGGTGCATTCATCATCAAGAATTTGCATTTCAATGAGTTTTTCCTGAAGTCACTTACCCTTGAAGATGTTCCCAATCATGGCAAGATTCATTTTGTCTGCAATTCTTGGGTTTATCCTTCTAAAAGATACAAATCAGACCGCATTTTCTTTGCTAATCAGGTACCGTTGCATCAATCATTTAGGCATATAAAAAGAATAGCTGTTTAGAAAGAAGAATTTTAATTAACAGTGTTCTAATTACGTACTAATGCAGGCGTATCTTCCTGGGGAAACACCAGAACCATTACGCATATACAGAGAAAAAGAGTTAGTGACCTTAAGAGGAGATGGAACTGGCAAACTTGAGGAATGGGACAGGGTTTATGACTACGCTTTCTACAATGACTTGGGAGATCCAGAAAAGGGAAAACAGTATGCAAGGACTATCTTGGGAGGATCTGCTGAGTACCCGTACCCTCGGAGAGGAAGAACAGGCAGAAAGCCAACAAAAGCAGGTCACATATATGTTTCATTTTCCTACAATGCAACATTTGTTGTTGTCCGAATCATTTAGCATGTTTATTTTGAAAAAGCAACTTCGAGTGACATCGTTTTTTTTTTTTTTTGGTGAGCAGATCCTAACAGTGAAAGCAGGATTCCACTACTTAAGAGTTTAGACATCTATGTACCAAGAGATGAGCGTTTTGGACACATTAAGTTGTCGGACTTCTTGACGTATGCTCTGAAATCCATCGTCCAGTTCCTTATCCCCGAGTTTCAGGCTCTCTTTGATAGCACCCCTAATGAGTTTGACAGCTTTGAGGATGTACTGAGACTTTATGAAGGAGGAATCAAATTGCCTCAAGGACCTTTTCTCAAAGCCCTCGTTGATAGCATTCCTCTAGAGATTCTAAAAGAAATCATCCGAACTGATGGTGAAGGAAAATTCAAATTCCCAACTCCTCAAGTTATTCAAGGTACTCACGTTACTTCCTGTGACGTACCAAATACCAATTGCCATTTTTGTGTTATTCTCGTTCGTTGTTATGTATGACTCACGAATTGTTTTTTCAGAGGATAAGAGTTCATGGAGGACCGATGAAGAATTTGCAAGAGAAATGTTGGCTGGAGTAAATCCTGTCATAATCAGCAGACTCCAAGTAAGTTGGCTTCATTGCTCATATATCTTAGATATATGATTTGGAAAGAGGAGTTTGAAACGTATATTTGGTTTCTTTCTACTTTATCTTTCTCTCCCATGTTTATAAACATTGACTTGTCTTTTCTTATTATCTGTAGGAATTCCCTCCAAAAAGCGAGTTGGATCCTGAAGTATATGGGAACCAAAACAGTACAATAACCAAAGAGCATATAGAGAACAAGCTGGATGGGCTAACAATCGACGATGTAATTCATTTAGCTTTATCTTTCAGACTAGTGTGTTCAAATACTTCGAGTAAGAGTAGATTCCTTTCAAAAGCTGTGAGTAATAAAGAGTTTGCAATATTATTTACAGGCAATCAAGACTAACAGGCTTTACATACTGAACCACCATGACATCCTTATGCCGTATGTGAGGAGAATAAACACGACAAACACAAAACTCTATGCCTCAAGAACTCTGCTATTCTTGCAAGATAATGGAACAATGAAGCCATTAGCAATTGAACTAAGCTTGCCACATCCAGATGGAGATGAACTTGGTGCTGTTAGCAAAGTCTATACCCCCGCTGATCGAGATGTTGAGGGTTCGATCTGGCAATTGGCCAAAGCTTATGTTGCAGTGAATGACTCGGGTGTTCATCAGCTAATCAGTCACTGGTAAAATTCTATCAGAAGACTTCTCTAAGGATTTGAGTCACAATAACAACTTCAATACTTTGTAAAATCATATTAAGATGTGTGGTTATCTTCTCAGGTTGAATACACATGCAGCGATTGAGCCATTTGTGATTGCAACAAACAGGCAACTAAGTGTGCTTCACCCGATTCATAAGCTTTTACATCCACATTTTCGTGACACGATGAACATAAATGCTTTGGCAAGACAAATCTTAATCAATGCTGGTGGAATTCTTGAGATGACAGTTTTTCCTTCCAAATATGCCATGGAAATGTCAGCTGTAGTGTACAAAAATTGGGTTTTCCCTGAACAAGCACTTCCTGCTGATCTTGTTAAGAGGTAAATTACAGTTTCAGAACTATCTTTACAAGAAAAATATGGTTGTTCATGAGGTTTTATGGTATTCTAATTTCGCTAATATGACTATGATATAACTCAATTGTAGAGGAGTGGCAGTGGAGGACTCAAGTTCCCCACATGGCGTTCGCTTACTGATTCAGGATTACCCATATGCCGTTGATGGTTTAGAAATATGGTCAGCAATCAAAAGTTGGGTAACAGAATATTGCAACTTCTATTACAAATCAGATGAATTAGTTGTGAAAGACAATGAACTCCAAGCCTGGTGGAAGGAACTTCGGGAAGAAGGACATGGTGACAAGAAAAATGAACCTTGGTGGCCTAAAATGGAAACGCGCCAAGAGCTAATAGATTCTTGCACCATTATTATTTGGATAGCATCAGCACTTCATGCAGCAGTCAATTTCGGGCAATATCCTTATGCAGGTTACCTCCCAAATCGCCCAACATTAAGTCGAAGATTCATGCCAGAGCCAGGAACTCCTGAGTATGAAGAGCTCAAGACAAATCCAGACAAGGCATACTTGAAAACAATCACTCCTCAACTGCAGACATTACTAGGAATTTCCCTCATAGAGATATTGTCAAGGCATCCATCAGATGAGATTTACCTTGGACAGAGGGACTCATCTGAATGGACAAAGGACCAAGAACCACTTGCCGCTTTTGAGAGGTTTGGGAAGAAGTTGAACGAAATCGAGCATCAAATTATACAGATGAATGGTGATGAGAAATGGAAAAACAGGTCCGGCCCTGTTAAAGTTCCATATACATTGCTCTTCCCAACAAGTGAAGCAGGTCTCACAGGCAAAGGAATACCCAACAGTGTGTCAATATAGCGCTTTTATTTCAATTTACAGTCTCAAGTTTCTTTCCTTTTTTTTTAAGAAAATCTTTTGTTCAATTACAGTGTCAAGTTAGTGTGATGTAATTGTTGTTTGGTATACTTTCAAGTACATTAATAAACTATTACTTCTCTTGCAAGCAAACTAAAAGATAAAAAGGGCATAGTCTATCTGCAAAGAGATGCTTGAACGTCCGACCAAGTGGTCCATTATTTATTCTTTTTAGAGAAGGTTTTGCACTCATCTTCTCTATAATGAAAATTTTCACGCTCATGTGAATGACAAATTTAAAATAAGTTACTTATTCTTTTTCATTACTATTTCCTCAACATATTCCTATATATAGATGTATGCTATGTAATGATTGAAGACTTGAATAAGACAATAATCATGTTCTTCCCTCTATATCTCTTATCTTGTTATAAAATAATAAAGGTAAAAGAATAATATTATAGAGAAAGATAGAGAGAGGGGAGAAAATTATTTTTTTCTCTCGAGGGATGATGATATAATGAATGAAAGCCCTCTATTTATAAGGAAAACCTAACTTGGTAAGTAACTAAGCCTAACTTGTTACACCTCGGAAAATTTTCCGTTGATGCACAGTGAATAGGCTAATGAAGAGCACGAAGTATATGATGTTTCAATAAGTAAGAAATAGCATTTGATGATTCTAAATAAGATTTTAAAGACATTCGATGTTAGACGAGAAAGTCCGCCAAGAGAAGGCAATGTATACGATAAGTATCGGAAAGGATTTATGAGTAGTAAGTTGATGACAACTTAATGATGTTTTGGGGAAGAGTTATAACGCCCCTTAGATTGTTAATGAAGTGATAAACAAGCGCTAAGAAGGTTCCATAAGGATTGGAGAACAAACGAGGCGACGGGAACAACTTCGGTGAAACTGTGAGTTTCACGGCCATGTTCCACGGACCATAGAATATTCCACGGACCGTGGAACTGCCAGCAGAGATGGTAGCTGGCTGGTGGTGGACCACGACCAGAACCACGGGCAACACCATGTTCCACGGACCGTGGAAGAGTCCGTGGAACTCCCGACGGGCTGAAATTTTCCAAGTCTTTAAATGTGATTCCAACTTCATTATTTCATTCCAACACTTCCCCACTTCTCTCTAAAGTCTCTAGAGCATTACATACATTTCATGAACAAGAATCCAAGGGAAATCAAAGGCTCTTATCATCAAACCAAGTGAATCAAAGTAAGAAAGCCCATTAAAGTTCATCAAAAACAAGGAATCCAAGCGAAGGAAAAACAGTGGTTTTGCTCAAGCGAGTGTATTTGCACCCAAGGTTCAATCCTACACCATATAAGGTAAGTTTTATGACATTTCCTTGTTGTTTAAAGTATTTGGAAGTTGAAACACTTGGATTATATGAGGAAATAGGAAATGGGTCATAAATGTGGGAATAGTGTCACTTTTGAATAGATGTTTGGAATGAGTTATGATTCTTGATACATTATGAATATAATCATGTTATAAATGATATTGAGAACATGGAATAGACCTTGAAGATGAATGAACGAAATTTATGTGATATGGTCATAAATATGGATGAATTGAAGTGAATTGAAAAGTAATGATAATGTAGTTGAATAAAGGCTATCGTGATGATTTTGTGAATGTTATTATTGATGTTTGGGAGTTGATATATGATATGGAGGAAGTTGTATAAATAAAGGAGATGCTGTCCAATTTTCCCTAGCTTTAGTCATGAATGCAAAGCTATCAATTCTCTAATGTTAGTATGCACTTTAATGAAGGTAGAAACGTGAGCATTGCTACACGAGCAAGTGATAGAATAGTTGAACGGAAAGGCATGTAAGGCTAAACCTTCTTTCATAAGGCATGGTTCTTTGGCCAAATATTTATCCTTCTACGAGTCTACGATATTCTCCAATGATCCTATCTCTGTGGTTACTAAGCTTATGATGCTCAAATGATACGATTGTACTAAGCTTTTTATACGATGAGTAATCATAAGGATAGAATGTAATGAATGACGATAGTAAAAAGACTAAAGATAATTATGAGCTTATATGTATGTGTGCCCATGAGTGGCTAATGTGAACCCCGAGCATAGTAGGGTAGAATATAGTGAATATGAAATATATATATATATATATATATATATATATATATATATATATATATATATATGATGCGCGCGCCCAGCGTTTTCCC
>NW_026714554.1:0-21370 GCF_029784015.1 Lycium ferocissimum | reverse complement strand
TCCGAGCCCTTCTATGAAAGTTAGGGACAATATTCAACATAGACTCCTTTAGGAACAAAAGCTTTTATGCAACATTTATTTTCCAATCATACAAAGACACAAGAACCATAGTACGACTATATTAGGAATGCTAACATCAAGAAGTGAATAAGAATCGTATACATGCTCGGATCTTAAGAATGGAGCTACCCCAAGGCTCGTATCATATCATACCTTACTTACATCTAAGACATGCCAAAAGAAAGAAAGGTTAAGCTTTACATACCTCGTCCGCTCCCTAAGCTAATCCAAACTTAAGTCTCGGGCTTCCCAAGATCTACAACAACGTCATTATATACCAAAAATTAGCTATAGATACTTAGGATTCCACCCCAAACTAGCACTTTATCTACGTAAATTTGGGCAAAAGATTTCCGTAGAATTCAACAACCCCGAGAATTCAACTCGGCCAAATCATCAACAACAATACCAACAATCATATTAGCAACATCAACAATCAATTCAAAACGCATTCTAACGTTAGTAACTCTTTTCTACATAATTCGACAACATTCCATTTACATTCAATTCAAATACATACGTTCAAGCCAACATCAACGCTCACACGTTCAAGTACTAATCCGAAACCATTCAAACAAGATTCAAGAACACTTCAAACAATCCGCACAACATTCAAAACAACCCAACCAAAACTTCACTCCACCCGAAACCTTCCCAAACCCGAGAACAACAACAACACATTCCTCTCTCCCAAATTAATGAATTACATCAACAATCCGCACGTTACCAATATCATTCTCATAAATATAGAAACTACACGCAAATCACGTTGGCTTCTAAAATAGCCCACAGACGATTATAACTTCAACTTGAATCATTAAACCTTCATTTGCATCATAGAATCCACAACACAACAACCAAAATATCAAGTAAAATCAATTCACCATGTTCTACCAAAAACAGCCCCTACACGGCCTAACTTCAACATGCAAAATTTCATGAATTTCATCCATTTCCACACACTACAACATGTACAAATCATCCATAACACATGTAAAATAAGATTAAACCTTACCTTGACCACTTAGTTCTTCAACTTGGCTAGGGTTGTGATTTGCAAGAATGAATGTTTTGATTGCTCCAACAACTACCCCACGTTAATAAGGACCTTCCAATTGGTTGGTATGCTAGAAGAAAATATTTTTTTGATCAAGATTTTTGGACCTCAATTTTTGCTAGCCTTGGCCGAATATGGCTTCTTTTTTATCCAAGGTTCTCCAAGGTTCTAAGGCTTGTGAAGATTATGAATATGATTAATTGTCATCTTTTACCTACATATATTATGCATCCATGTGGCCCATGGCCCACACCCACCTTGCACGGCCACTTGGCCCTTTTGTTTCAAGAAATATCAACTTTTCAAAATTCACTTTTGACCCCAAATTTTTCTTAATATTCCATGCCAATAAAATCATAAGCAACTTATGCCTTAAAACAAAATCGGAGGTCAAAAGTCTCTACCTCGTATCCCGGAATAGTCTTGTTCTTAACTTATCATGGTTAGCTCGGATTATCCCAATGTACAAAATACGGGATATAACAACAACTCCTTGTCATAAGTAGAGTAATTCAAAGAACCCCCTTTTGCTTTTCACTAAAGTAAGCCAATGGCTTGCCCTCTTGCATCAATACTCCACCTATACTAACCCCGGAAGCATCACACTCAACTTCAAATGTCTTCTCAAAATTTGGCAATTGCAACAATGGTGATGAAATCAATATGGACTTCAACTCTTGAAAAGCCTTCTCTTGCTCATCTCCCCAAACAAAAGGAACTTCCTTTTTGATTAATTCGGTTAAAGGAGAGGCAATAGTACTAAATCCCTTCACAAATCGCCTATAGAAACTTGCCAACCCATGGAAACTCCTCACATCGGTTGTATTTTTAGGAGTTGGCCAAGTTTTAATGGACTCCACCTTTTCTTCATCAACCTCCACACCATTCACACTCACAACAAAACCCAAGAATACCACTTTATCAACCCCAAAGGAACACTTCTTGAGATTAGCAAACAACTTTTCGCGCAATAAGACATCAAACACTTGTCTCAAATGGACTACATGCCCCTCCATTGTTTTACTATACACAAGAATGTCATCAAAATAGACAACCACAAATTTATTGATAAAGGGCTTCAAGACATGATTCATCAACCTCATAAAACTGCTAGGTGCATTGATTAAGCCAAATGGCATAACAAGCCACTCATAGAGACCAAACTTGATTTTGAAGGCCGTTTTCCACTCATCACCCGAATTCATACGAATTTGGTGATAGCCACTTCTAAGATCAACCTTCGAAAATACACTCGAGCCACATAGCTCATCCTACATATCATCAAGTCTAGGAATAGGATGCCGATACTTTACCGTGATTTTGTTGACGGCTCTACAATTAATCAATGCACATTCTCCAAGTTCCATCTTTATTTGGAACAAGAATCACCCGTACGGCACATGGACTAAGACTTTCTTTGACAAGACCCTTCTCAAAGAGCTCTTCAACTTGCCTTTGCAACTCCTTAGTTTCCCCTGGATTGCTCCTATATGCCGGTTTGTTGGGAATTTGGGATCCCGGTACAAAATTAATTTCATGTTCAATACCCCTCAATGGTGGCAATCCTTTGGGCATCTCCTCCGAAAATAGCTCATCATATTCCTGCAAAAGAGAAGAAACAATACTAGGCAAAGTGCTAGTATCTTGGTTAGTATGCAATAAGAGATCCTTGTTGACAAGGCACACCATGAAGCGCCCTCATCAACACCTTTCAAGCAATTGCTTGGTTTGGCAAGTGTACACATCTTGGCTTTCCCCTTTGTTACCCCTTGACCCTCTTGGCTAAGTAAGGACTCATTTTCAACCTCTTCATTTTGCACTCTCTTTCGGAGTTCTTTCATGATTCTATAGTCCTCACTCACTGACAGTGTCAATGGGGTAAGAGTATGCTTTCTACCCCAAAGATGAAGGAATACTTGTTAGATCTTCCACTATGTTGAGCATCCCTATCAAATTGCCATGGTCTCCCAAGTAACATATGACATACTTGCATTGGCACCACATCACATAAGACTTCATCTTGGTACTTGCCAATGCTAAACTTCACTACAACCCGCTTCGTGACCCTCACTTTTCCACAATCATTGAACCATTGAAGCTTGTAGGGTCTAGGATGTTTCCTTGTGAGAAATTTCATATGGTCAACCAATGTCATGCTCACCACATTTGTGCAACTACCACCATCAATGATCAAAGAGCACACCTTATCCCATGATTTTGCATCGAGTATGGAAGAGGTTTTCCCTTTGATCAAGTTCCTTTCTATTCATTGCTCCCATGATCCTTCGCAACACACAAGCCAAATTAATATTCTCCTCTAGTTGCCGTTCATCATCCTCCTCTTCAAATTCTCTCTCATGTTCACCTTTCAGTTCACCATCACTACCTCCTCCACTACCCTTTTCCTCTTCTATTAGGACATTCACTTGCAATGTGTCCCCTACCTTGACATTTGAAACATTGAATAGTAGAAGGACGAGGAAAGTTAGGTTTAGCATTGTTACCTCCTTTAGCCATGTCTTCACCCTTGGCTTTGTAGTCGAAATTGGCTTGAGGAGTTGGAGTAGTGATCTTGGGCTTTTCCCATCTATCCTTGCTCCATGACACATTCTTAGCCTTGTAACATAACCTTAGGATGACACATCATGGTTCAAATCGTCACAAATCAAGGTTTCGATCTTGATTTTGTCACGTAGGCCGTGACTAGTGCCCGAGTTGGGCACCCAAACGCATATACAAATATCAAACGCTATCAAACACATCTCAAACTCAAGCACATACATATACATATATCGAAAGCCGAACAAAACATATAATATACAAACTCCGCACCGATAGGCACATAACAAATCCAACAATCATATGACGGGACAAAGCCAACACACACGCATATAGCAACGAACGAGTATGCATCATGTAGGCTCCGGAAATGCTTCCTCGAAACGTGTGGTATAGGAATGAAGCCTCATACCGTTGTTTATTTTCAAAATAGAAAGTACGGAGATGGCGCCATAACACAAGATAACACCGTGGTTCACAACCCCGAACGCAACACATCATCGCAACACATCATAAGCCACAAATCGGATCACCGTATGTAGTTCAAGTGCGGAACCGGCGAACGATGTACCAACAAACCGCACGAGCAGAGGCCGTCATAAAATCATTATCATAGGTGGATTTCAATCGGGAAAATCTCAAACTCTCTCAAACTCATCGAAGTATTCTTCCACATACTCATCACACGTCATACAACCTCCCACGACGATATCGAGGCAATTACTACCTTGCCATCGTTTAAGAACATTTTTGTGCATAAAATCAATTTTGATAACCAATATTTTCTCACATCAACACACGAGTAAAAAGTCATAGACATGCTCGGATTATGAGAATGGAATTAGGCTAGTATCGTAGCCTATATTGAACTAAGAGCTCAATCAACTCTTGCCAAGTTGAATTCTCCAAGATCTACATAACATCAATATATGTCAACCAATCATTTAGAAATTCATCTCTCACAAAAAATCCTCAAAAAATTCTTGGATTCCCATAAAGTAGATGCATACCCAAATTCAACAACACAACAACACCAACAATCATTCCAACAATATCCATAATCAATTCAAACACCTTCGAGAGCATACTTTATCCACACATTCCATCCGAGATGTACTTGCTAGTAAGCAAGATCCTCTCGCTATTGCAATTTCCATTCTAAGAACTCTTCCGGTCACTCCCAACCCAACAAATTCCAACTTGGGGTCCCCAAGTTCCACATTTCTGATAGTATCTAACCATGCCATTTCCATAAATATAAAAATCACACTAAACACACAAAATCTTCCAAAACCCACACACTTACAATACCAATTCAATCATTAAACTTATTTCCAACATAGAATCCTCATAACAACAACAACCAAAATTCCAAGAAAACTTAATTCATTTCTTGACATACACAAGAGGCCATATGCGGTCTTGCCAACCTCACATACATACATATTAATGATTTTCATTTGTTTCAACATCTAGTAACCAAACATGCTCATCATGACCTTGCACACACACACCCCCATGCTCCTCATAGTGTTCCACCAAAATCTCCTTTCATCAAGCCTCCCTCGTCCAAAGTTGGCCAAGGATGAAACGAACAATCCAACGGGGAAATAATTTTGGAATGGCTTATCACTTGATTTTTCCCATGTCTCCCCCAACTTTCTTGATTTTTCTTAAGTCTTGAAAAGATGAAGAATTGTCCTCTAAGCTTCCTCCCACCATCTCTCCCGGTGGCTGGCTCCTTTGTTTCCTCAATAATAATTGACATCTTCCACAAATTCAAACTTTCTTAAATGTTTCCATACCAATAACATCATACATCTTCATAAAGGTCACACGTGACTTCATACCCCGGAATGGTCTTAACCCTAACTTATCATAGTTAAACCTGGAAATGGTTTTCAACCTCAAGTTCTCAAACTCATCGAAGTATTCTTCCACACTCTTACTACCTTGCCTTAACATGTATTCTTTTGATAACACCTGTTGGTGCATTTGAGCTCAATCAATCCTGCCAAGTTCAAATATGTGATGAACGTTTCTTGGATTCCCACCATTGATGGAGTGAGCATACTTTGCTTTCAACGCATCCGAGATGTTGTTAGTGGACGTTCCTCTCGAGCGTGTTTCCATTCTAAGGTCCCATAATTGGGGTTGGGTTATCTTCATACCCTTGCTTCTCACTCGGTCATCATGTCCTTCTAGCATGACCTTACATATCCCGATAGGCCAAAATCTCCTCGCATTTGGATTACCCATGTCTCCCTCCAGGGGGTTAATCTCTCCCGCTCATGGATGAGGTAAGGATCGAGGTTAGCTTGGGGATAGTATAACGCACGCATTTGTCCCGGGCATTCATTTGGATTGGTGAGGTTTGTCCCGGTTCCTACTCACGTCATCTCCAACATTCACATCCCCATCTTTTGATTGAGAGAGTGCCCAACCTACTAGTTTGCTCCACATTTGCCAACCTAACATTGATACTTCCCACATCCGCCCTCATTGCACTCATCTCCGTGGTCATCCTTGCAAACTCCCTAAGTAAGAGAGCCATTGAGTCCCCTCCATCATGAGATTGTCCTTCGGAATTAGTATGGTACCTACAAAACTCAACAAACAATATTAGTAGCAAAGTTCCTCACGTCGCTCGTATTTAACTCTCAAAGTTTACCACTCAACCTAGTGCTTCGGCCAAGGTTGGGAATGAAAACCACTTGTCCAATCAAGCCTCACGATTGCTAAACTTTGTGGAAGAATGGATTCTTGTGTTAGGAATGACGGACGACTCAAAACAAACGGACAAGAGCCAATAAATGTTCAACGAAATAAAACGAGAAAAGCTTGAAGAAATTGGTACGAAATAAATTCGGACTCAAGAACTAATTTAACAATCAAGTAAGAACAATTACTAATTGTTAATTAGTTAGACGAATCAAAGAAAAGAAACTAGAAGAAGAGACAAACCTTGAAGAAGAAAGATATTTTATTTTATTTTTTTATTCTGGGGCTGGAAAAAAAAAACAGGGGAAAAATTTGGTGAACAAGGGAGAAAAACTAGGCTGAAACGGGGCAAAACAAACAGCAAAACAAAGCTCAAACCGGCCTTCACGCGCGCACGCACCGCGCCCGGGCCCGGGCAACTGGGGGCGGGGCCGACGCGCGCGCATCGCTTTTTTTTTTTTTTTTTTTTTGAAATTTCAGATTTTGCTAATTTGAGGGCCTATCAACTTAGTATTTTTTTTTCTTTTGGCCCACAAACACTTTTGACTTGAACATTTTTGGATTAAACACACCCTTCGAGATTTTCTTTTCTATGAAGATTTGAAGTTCTTCAAGAACACCAAGAACTCCAAATTTCCAATCACCTTCAAATCAACTCCAAAAATTCTCAAAATTCAAATCTAGGTTCCCCTCCACTAACAAAAACAAGCCCAATAATTTTCAAACCCTAGTGTCTTCTTCTCCAAGACCACCTTCAAGTTCTTCTACCTTCAAACTCCATTAATGGTGGATGACTCAAAAATGATCCAATTAACTTGAAACTTTGAATTTTGACTCAAATAACACTAGGGAACAAGAATCTAGTGTCAAATCAACGAAACAAACACAATTTTTTTTTTTTTTTTTGGGTTTTGAAGAATTTCGAATTTTCTAAATATATATATATATATTTGTAGAAACAAGGATGAAGAATTGATGGAACAATTCTTCTACCAAGCTCTTATATATATATATTTGTAGAAACAAGGATGAAGAATTGATGGAACAATTCTTCTACCAAGCTCTTGATACTAAATGATAAGATTCCTAATGGAAACTCTAGAAATTCAAAAAGGAATTAAAAGGCAAGGAATTAAGATAAAAGCAAGACCCAATTAGTAAAGGAATTATAGGCAAATCTAGGTATGTTAAACCTAAATCCTCCTAATTGATTCCTACTAATGAACCTATACTAATTGATAATCAACAAGGAAGACTCAATGAATCCACAAATGAGCAATTCAATGTAGAAAATCAAGGACAAGAGTTTTAGATTACCAATCAAAGATCCCCACAACTAGTCACTAAGATAATCTCTAATTAACTAACTAAACAAACTATCACTCATAAGAGGTTTTCTTCAATAATCAAGCTAAAGACTAATGAAATGACTAAGGCAACTATATATAGTCTTGTCTTTTACAACTAAGGCCCAAAAGTGACCTTTTGCAAAATTAGCCACAAGTTGGCCGAAAATAGTCAACATTGGCTCTTCTTTGGCCATTTGCACTTCTAGCCACTTTTTATGGCTTCCCTTCTTATGCCTTCATCTTCAACATCCTCCCAAGTAATCATCCGCACGTTATACACTCTTGAGAGGTGTTCTTCAAGCGCCTCCAATGCCCCTCTCTTCATAAACATCACTTGCAAGTCTTGGAGTTCCTTGGCTTGGCTACGAGTGAATGGCCTTGAAGGAGTGGTGCCCGTTGGTATCGTATCAATTTCCCTATGCCTTTTATTGATCAAATGCTTGATCGGCTAGTAGGAAGGTCTTACTACTGTTTCTTGGATACGGATTCCGGTTATAACCAAATCAAAATTTCTTTGAAGGACCAAGAGTGTTTAATTTTTGTTGAAACAGGCACACGTAGGTTGTTGTTTAGGTAGAATAAAGTAGTTTTGATGTATGTGGTATTGGTTTAAGTAATTTATGGCATGTACAATGTTTTGTCTTTGAAATGGACTCCTCCGAAAAAGGTTTTATACTAAAATGTGTAATTTATTGACATGTTTGACTCTTTTTATGACATTATGATTATTGGGAGTTTATGTTGCCTTAAATACTTGTATGGGAGTCAAATCAAAATGAAATAAGCAATCTGTATGCCAACTTGTTGTGACTTTTATAGAATATGTTCATTTGCTTCACTTGTAATCTAGAACTTGCCCTAGTTAGTCATGCCAATTTTCTAAGGATAGTTTGATTGTAGAGACGATCTTAGGCTTTCTTTGGAATGATTTTGAAGCCTTTTTTTATCTCTATGAGCGTACCTGTGTACATATATGTTTCCTTAGTCTTCTATTTTGAGCGTATAACCTTTTTCTTGGTTAGCTACTAATGAACCTCTATCCTTTGTTTGAAACTATTCCCGTTCGTGTACCCTTCCCTCCTTGACACTTGTAGTGACGAATATGAGGCTTAAAGCCTAAGTTGAGGTGGAGATGAATTGCCTAGGCTATGATCCGGTGTGGTTAATTAAAAAAAGAGTCAAAATATGAGAAAATCTGAAAGTTAGAAAATGTTGCACAAAAAGACTGAAGAAATAAAAGATGGAAAAATCACACCGAGGGTTCGGGAACTAAAGGAATAAAGGAAAAATAAGGTGAAAATTTGGTTGAATGTAGTGTAGTGTTCAATGAGGGTTTAGTCACTTTGATCCAAATATTTGTTCGTAAGCCTACATTACAAGCCGTGAAAAGGTCCTTATGTGATCTCAACTGAGCATTCCCGAGATAATGGCATTAGAAAATAAGGGCAAGCCTATGGTATTTGCATTTGTGGCATGTGAACTTTTTTGTGAGTGTGAGTGTTTCTCTTTTCTTTCGTCTATTGTCCCTATTGTTACTTGTATGTGTGTTTTACGGACTTTCTTTTGTCTGTGTGAGGGCTTATGGATTGAAAAATGCGGTTATAAATTGATTGACTCCCCGAACTAAGACTCTTGTGCACATCTTTCAAACTAATATCATGATATCATTCATTGAGGCTTCATTGTGAGTCGTAATTGTTTTGAGTGATGAATGTTGCTTGCAAACGTGGAGTGAGGGGTTGGTCCTTGTTAGAAGTATGTGTTTGTATTTACTTGCCAATACCATTGTAGACAATTTTGCTTTGTTATATCTAAGTGTTTGTGATGGTAGTGTGTGTTGTTTTAGTTGCTTGAGGACAAGCAAAAACTTTAAGTTGGGGGTGTTGACGTGTCGTGGAATTACGACACATTTGATATCTTTTACGTAGAGTTTTTATTGTTTTTAAGTGTGTTTTATGTTATTTTATTTGTTGTGTTGTATTTTGAGATAAAATGGCAAACACAAGGAAAGTTGCACAAAAAGCCCAGTTCTGAAGGATTTTGCGGGCCGTACACTTCATGTGTGGACCGTACTTTACGATGTAGAAAAAGGCTGAAGTGTTGAAGTTTCGGTGATTCAGACTTCTGAAAACATGACTTATGGAAGAAATCCACGGACCATAAAACACATCTACGGGCCGTAAACCTACCGTGAGTCTTATCCAGAACGAGGGACCATTGGAGGATCTAACTACGGCAGAAATCTACGGACCATATTACTTGTTTACGGTCTGCAAAAGTTGGGGGTAAAAGAAACCCTAGAAGTGAAGGAAATCCAGCTACGACAGCCAGCACATGGCCTACGGACCGTACCTCTCTTTCACGGTCCGTAGAAGTATCCGCCAGGGGCATTTTTATCACAAAGTATTTCCGCATCCTAGACCATTATAAATTGTTTTTGTAGGGTTTTTGTGGGTCATCGTGTTGAGAATTTTAGACACAATATTCCATAGCATTGAGCTTTATGGGAAAATATTCCATCTTGTTATCATCTTCCATTCACTGTAAGCTTTTAGGGACTTCTTAATGCTTTGTTTTATACTTTTAAACATGAGTTGCTAAGTTTAAATACTAAGGTTGTGGACTCAACGATGGGTGTTATGTTAATGGGTGTTCTATTCATTTCTCATCCTTTATTGTTGGTTAGTGGTTGAAAACATTAACCTATGCATTTTACTCTCTTTTTTACTTGGAAAAGTGAGTTAAGATTTGATAGAAATGAAAAGCAATAACTCGGGGTGTTAACCCTCATATAATAGGCTCGCTTAACAATAAGATGAGTTTACTTGGCATAAATTGATGGTTCTTAATCAAACTATTTTGTATTTGGGAAAATCATAAAAAGTAAATACTTTCTGACTATTGTGCACACCATACAACGACCCATTAAAAATATATCATATTAACACCTATAACATTTCATTTCATTAACAGGAACACAACCTTGGCTTCTCATTCCAATTCATTAATCTTGAGTCAAAATAGCAATTAGACATACCAAATTCTTTTGCAACTTACCGGAATAGGATTACGACTAAAGTCAAGCATCACACTATTAAAAGTAACCTTTTCACACCTTATTCCCTATGGGATTTGACCCAACCTTGTGGCGTTACTATATTTGACATCAATCGCCTTACGTCATTTAAGAGGTGTAATTTGAGCGTATTTGAGCGTATCACTAGTACATCTCAGTCACTTGTACAAGGTCAAATCTTGATTCTGACTGAAGAGAGTGAAAACAAAGAAAACATAACTATATTACTCCTATTCAATATTAACTATGTTGAATCTGACTTGCCTAGTTCAAACAAGATATTCAAGCACAAAAATCACACATCAACTATGTTGGATGCCATACATAAATAATGTTACAAGCATGGCTAAGTGTTAGAAATATAGCGCCGTATGTTAAAGTAATATTTCCAGATATAATTGGCTGTGCATAGGAGAAGAGGCTGAAATATCACCTAGGATGAATGGAGGGAACAACTCCACTGACAAGGTCACTACCAGATACATCAGCTGAAACATAAGGATATTTCATAGCTGAGGCTGAAGATGGAGTGCTGCTATCCTTTTCACTATCAGTGACCAGGGAATCTCTAATTATAGAGTCTGACTCGGGCATCATAAGCCGTATGTTCTCCAGTTCTCGAACCACTTCTGCCATTGATGGCCGAGCTTCTGTCTCTTCTTGGCAACATTTGAGAGCCAGATTTATGAATTTCTCTACACATTCTGAAGGATAAGATCCCATCTGATCATCAACGACATTGAATATCATACCAGAACGATATGCATGGTTGACCTGTAGATATGTAGTACAATATATCCATGAGATCATAGAACAGGGACTGAATCATATCAAATTTAGCAAGTTTCTTTGAATTAGTTATTTTCGGGAAGAGGAAATCATAGCCCGTTTTGAAGGTGGAATTTGAACCAATAACCTTGATCTTATTCCTCAAATCCCCTATGTTTTAACACTTCCAAGATAATGTATACTAGCCTTGTCTGGAGAATACGGAAATGTGTAGATGACAAAGGTATTTAGACAGAACATTTTCTACCCTACTCATGGACAGGGAAGCAATAAGACGGTACCTCCCTAACAATATTCTTGCCATGTGAAATTGGCTGCATTCCAGTGAGCAGCTCAAGGAATACAACACCAAGGCTGTAAACGTCACTCTTGTCTGTCAATTTATGAGTCAGGAAATACTCCGGGTCAAGGTATCCCTGCAGAGAACAGGCATTAGATTTACAAGTTTGTCACTTACTTTCGTCTACAGGATTCTCAAGTATATCAGAAGGTAGGGTGACAAATATAAACATCATATTAGAGAATGGTTTTGGTCAAAATATCTACTTTCTTGAACAATGAATGCTCACCGGAGTGCCCTTAACAACTGTTGATACATGAGCAGGCAGAGTCCCTTCAACATCTGGAACTGGAGCGAGCCGTGAAAGTCCAAAGTCAGCCACCTTCGCAACATATTTAGAGTCAAGCAGTATATTGCTTGCCTTGATATCTCGATGGAATATGGGAGGATCAGCCTCCGTGTGCAAGTAGAGTATGCCCTTAGCTGAACCCAAGGCAACTCTCAATCGCATAGCAAAACTTGGATGTTCTTTACATTTACCTGTCAAATAACAAGTTAATCCATTAAATCTCAGCTGATATGGTGAAAGACTTGATTTCTGCTAGTGCTTTTCCCCCAAAGTAATCCCCTAAGACTAACTAGCAGAAAATTTGATTCGATCAGTTTATCATTTGCATGCTTAAATGTTTCTTTACTTATCAAAATGAAGTGCTAAAAATAAATAGAGGCAAGAATAATGTGAATTATATAGTTATTTACCAGATAGGTAGTCTCTCAGAGTACCATTCGGCATAAATTCGTATACCAGCATCTGCAGGTAAAACACAATATTGACAAAATGTTCAAATTTGGGGATTCAAAAGAAAGAAAGGCATGTGTAGGTAGAAAGAAGATGAAAAAGAAAAACACCTACACTCGGCCAGAGGCGAAATAATATCAGCTATCACAACATTAAAGTAGTCCATCAATTGTTGGAAGAAAAAAAAAGTAGTCCATCAATTATTTGCTAGCTCAAAATCATCTCTTAGATCTGTATCCCTTTGGTAATATTTATGCGTGTGGGTGCATGTGTGTGTAGGATCGGTGTAAGAAAGATCATCTTTTCCTTCCAGCATAAAAAACCAATCTTTTGGTTTCACTAAACTCAGCGTACTGCTCCATTTGATATTTGTTCATGATGATAAGACAATTGAAGTAATAAGGTGTACCTGTTCTCCTTCTTCGCCACAATATCCAAGCAAAGACACAAGGTTTCGGTGATGTAGCCTAGATAGTAGTTCAATTTCTGTAAGAAACTCCTTTTGGCCCTGTAATGATCCCTCTTGAGCTCGTTTAATGGCTACAGCTGTCCCATCAGCTAAAGTACCTCTATAAACTTTTCCATACCCTCCTTGTCCAACAAGGCTGGAGTTGTTAAAATTTTTGGTCGCCAGTGTCAATTCTTCAAAATTGAACTCCTTAACACCATCAATTTTGACAGAGATTCTCGACACTGCAAAATAAGGACGCGGGCTTAGCTTTAGTTTGAGACAGTATACTATAATCTCAACCTTCATGGCATCAGAATTGAGATTGAGGTTAACCTAACTTGCAGGCCTAAAAGCAATATGTGTTATTCAAATGCGAACTAGTTGATTAATATGCAAGATAAGATATGCTAACAAGAGATGATTATGCTGTTGATCAGTAAGCTCATGAACTAGGCCAACTTTCTAGATGAAAGAGAAGATCTTGTTCCCAAGGATATTTACAAATGAAAACTCTAGCTGGATCTAACATCTCATATTTCTTCGCAGAGATGACATGCTTATTATCATACTCTTTGAAATTGCAGTATTTTCAACTGGAGACTCTATCTTCATCGTTCTAAATATAATTTGTCACTGTATCTTCATCATTCTATATAAACATGTTTATATATAATTCAATGTTTATTTCAGTTTCATGATTACTGTATCTTGGTAAAAAGTGTAATCCAAGTGGTAAAGACGTATGAGAATATATAGTCTTCAATGATCCAAAATGTGACAATTGCAGAAAGCAACAGAACATAAAAGGTCCTAAATTAAAATGAAAAAAGAAAGGATGACTTCGAATACCAACTTCAAGATCGGTAACTGTAGTATACTCACATAGGCTCCGTTTTGAACCAGCACGGTGGTGCTTCTTCATACGCAATCTCAATATGACAAGTGATACAAATGCCGATATTGTGACTGAACCAGCAATTACCCCTAGTATGATGCCAGCAAGAGCTCCCTTGCTAATACCAGATGATGAGGGAGGGGGGATGACTGCAAAAGAACAATAAACACGACCTATCACAACGACACAAATATGATATGATATCTATTGTTGTCTTCCATAATTGCAATAAGGATTGGTAAGCCACCAAATTCAGTCTGGCCCAACAATTTTAAGGCATCATAAAAGGAGATCACACCAACAAAAACAGAAGTACAAGAAGAACCAAGAGATATACCAAATTATTTACTCGTCAAAATAAGTTTACGTAGTCAAGTTATATATATCTTTTACTGACAACGGCAAGAGAACAGATTCAATCATGCTAAAGATTATTGAAAGTTCACTTGTAGCAAACTAGTGTCAGTTAAGAGAAAATCATAGAAAACAAAAATCAGATACATATCTGAAGAAAGTAAAGCAATCAAGAGGTGGAGGGATTAATTCCTCTCCAGCGACTACTCCTTGGAACTATGTTTAATTAAAGGAGGCATACATACATTCTCTATAATCTGCAAGCAGGGTGAAATTTAGAAGTTCATAAGGCCCAAAAAGATCATTATCAGGAATCAGCCATCCAGTGAACATGCTCCGGAGTCTTAGGACCTCACTTTTATTGAACAAATGAGAGCTGCTATTATCAACATAGATGGGGAAAATCCTCAAGTACATCCTCACCCGAGGACCAGCTTCCAATGCAAACGTATTAAGGTGTAATTGAGATAGATTTAGCTTAAGACCAAACATGATATACCACTGAAACTTATCCACATATGATCGAAAATCCCGAAATCCAGGACTCTTCAGCCTGTATCCTACAAGCAGAGGTAGAGCACAAAAGCAAGTAGGATATGGCAGGGCATATTCATAGGGTGGAGGACACGCCAAAGGAGGACAATCTGTGTTGTTTGCCAATTGCACGGTACCACCGGCATCTCCATTGTAAGGTCCGCAAAAGTTGATTAAGATAGAATTTGAACACAATGGATTTCCTTCAAGACTAGAAGAAAAATAATATGAGAATGTAAAATGTTCACATTGTATCTTTAAACGAAGAGGAATTATTGAAGATGGTGATTATGACAAAAACAAACCTAACATTGACATTTTGTGGGACAACCAGAGTTCCTGAGATATTCAAAAGCTTATTGTTCCGCAAATCCCTGCAGTATTGCAGCAGATACATCTTAACTACAGTCGTACTGATCACAAAGTATGGAGTTATCAAAAGACTAGACAGATAGGAAAAATTAAAACTTAGGGTAGCAAAAAGGAACATGCTGTTATGGGAACAAATCTTTTGTTTTCATGATAAATTTAGAAGCAAATGTGGATCTCCCCAAATTTCAGTTCTTACATGATAAGTGTCTCTGTTGCGTTGAATGTCCTATTTTGCCAAATTATTGATGGAACAGAACCGCTTAATGAATTGTTTTCTAGTGACCTGAGCAGCAGAATAAAGTAATAAATTAATGATATTTGGAGCGAGCTATTTATGTTGTTGAATGGTAAACGACTAACAAAATTATTTAATAAAAGACCGGTCTCTAGAGTAAAACAAATGATAAAGAGCAGAGGAAATAATGCTCACAATTTCTGCAAATGAGGAAGGCTTGAAAAGTTTGAAGGAATAGTTCCGTTGAGATTGTTGTATGACAGATCACTGCCACAAGCAGAAGTAAGATATTGCTTCAGTAAATAACAGATCAACAGTATCATTTACGGAAGTAGTAGCTAGATAATAATATCTCATTATAAAGCTTACAGAAAAACTGGATCAAGCTCTTACATTGTCGTCATATTGTCACTAAGCTTGTCCGACGGGATGGATCCACTTAGCTGGTTAAGGCTGAGATCTCTGAAATATGAAATTAATTAATTAGAATATTCATGGTTGTAAAAGCAAGTAATGACCAAAAAGGGTATTTAAGTTCGATAATGATCTTAAGTGATGCCGCTGTTAGCCTAAAGCAAAGAACCTGTGTTCCCTCGAGTGATTCCTGATTATTAGCATTTGATTTCTCCATGGAAACAGCATTGTAATGTAAAAAGAGTATAAATGCCCTTATAGTGTGCACAGACATAGAACCTGGGATAATTCTTACATGTAAGTAAGGTTCTGTATGTTGCCCATATTTGGAACCGGTCCCTGTAAGCTACAGTTCCTCAGACTCCTGGAAGAATGGAAAAGAAGAATCACTTCAAATTAATATAAGATCTCAGGAATAGTACTAATTTCAATGCGAGGTTTTCACTACTTTCTTGAAACAAATGAGGTTTTTACTACTTCGAAACAAATGAAGCATGAGAAAGCAAAAATACTCGCTTACAATCAGGAAGATGAAAAAATATAAGCTACTGAAATTGTAAAAATAATCAGTGGTTCCAGAGTATCTGATCTTAAAAGTTTTTAGCTTGATATATGTAAGCTTTACAGGTGAGTAAATTATCTCTTGTCGTATTTGCTTCATGTTACTTGTAACTACTATTTGAGGTTATGATAAATTAATGTTTTCTTCCGCCTCTTTCTTAGTTTTCTCATCCTGTTCTTCAGTCCCCTTTTGTTTTCTTTTGATTGGTAACTTCAGCGTAATTCCACTGGTTGCTTCAAATAATGGCTATTCCTTTGCTGCCGAATAGTAACAAGGTGAACCTCCATTGGAAGAATCTCCAACAGGAAATCACAATCAACTTTGAATCATTGTTCTAATGACAAAATTAACTTGAAATTATAGGTTATATACTGCATTACTTCTATATTTGAAGATAATATGCTTTATCATTCATTTATGCTAGCAATTCTATAATAGCTTAAATAGGAGTTCTAACCATCAAAGATTCTACATGTATATTCGTATACACCCAATGCAGTCTCAGAACCCATAGTAGATATAAAAAAACATGAAAACTAATGTTGATAGAAAAGTGTTTAAACAGTTATGCCTATTCACAAGAAGATTATATAAGAGCTGTGACACAAATCTTTTGATGTTATGGTTCATGCACCCCTGGACGTAAATAATAAGTTCTATCAACACGCCATAAATTCTAATTCAACACAAACAAGAGATTTTAATGGACTTACAGTTTCAACAAACGTGACATATTCCCATATGAATCGGGTATCTGACTTCCTTCAAAGTTGTTATTATCAAGCTGACTACAAAATAAGAGTAAAATCAAATATGAGAAGTGTCTGTTTAGGGAATAAAAGGAAGTTATAGCAGAAAGAACAGATATTGAGACAGTAAAAGAACTTGTCAGAGAGAATAAACAAAAACAGATATGTAAATAGACAGCTCTACAAAGGATTAGTCCATTTTATGAGCTGCATCCCTTTAATGTCAAATCTCCATTAGAACTAACATGTATACAGAACATGACATTTCTTATCTATAGAAAAATCTTATAGGTGAATAGGTGATAACTATGCCCAGAAAGTGATTCAACTTCATACTATTTATTGCTGATCTTTTATTCATTATGAGCGCTAATCTTTTCTACCCGAAATAAACAGTTCTCAACTGGTTCCTTGATAAATAAAGCCTCACTAACAATAACAAGAACTTTTTCATCATTTGCTAGTACCATAAAATCTTTTGATTGGCTGAAAGTCATGAAGGTTCTCTATTGCAGTGTCAGCATACTATTCCAGTGGCAACTCTCAAGATTGTTATTTCTTTATTGACTTTACCAAGTTTTGCTTTAGCAGAGATCGAAAAGCTAAATCTAATATATCCTGTCTTTACACTTCGAACATACTTTAGCAATTTAGTATTTCCATCTGTGTGCATCAAGAATAGTCTTATAGAAAAGTACCGCGGCACCAAAGTTATCACCAATGAAAAGGTATTATCGTATCAGTAATCCAAATAGTATTTTACACATAGCAAAGAAAGATGGCATACAGTATGCGCAAATTTGGAATTTGAGCAAGCTCTGGTGGAAGGTAACCCGATAAGTTGTTATTATCAAGCAGCCTGGAAAATGGAAGAAAAGGGTAATAAGTCCTTTATAATGCAAAACACACCTCTAAATAATATTCATCAAATTAAATAGATAAAAGGCACATGACAATTGCAAGGTAAGGTTGCGTAGAATAGACCCGACGTGGTCAGAACCTTTGTGGACCTCACATATAACGGGAGCTTAGTGCACCAGGCTAGCCTTTTATAAAATTCATCAACACCACACTACATTCTAAGGTTAACAAGTCATCTTTATCTAACCTATCCAAAAAAAGTCATTTCTAATATTCTATGTACAATATTAGTGGTGCAATAATTGATATTAATAAGGCCTTTGCATCATGGTAATCAAGGTTTGATTTTAGCTGAATATTTCTAGCTGATCTTTTTGGTCTCAACTTATGCTGTATTTATCAAATGAATACAGACTTCTTTGGTGATAACACAGAAGCAGTCATTAAGTAAGAGTGAACGGGTGTTTTAATTCCTCAAAAAGAAAGAAAGGACGAGTTGCTTGCAAATAGTAAGAAGAGATAGATATAATCATTTAGTACCCTCCTTTTCCTTGAACAAACAAAGAGTAAGCTATGAGGGACAGAGGCGGTTCCAGGATTTTAATGTTATGGGTTCCACCTTTATGTTCTTAGCAGTGAACCCCTTACACTTCTGAAATTATGCGTTCAGAATCTAATATTTATTGAAAATTTTGTGATTGTTTACATATATATTCATATTCTGTGTTGAAAACGCTGGGTTCAGTTGAACCCAGTAAAAATACTCTCCATCAGCCACTGGTGAGAGACAAAGAAATCCTTTTATTTTTCCTGATAGGAATGGACTCTGTATTTTTTTTTTCCAGGTAAATGTATTTCATTTATAAACATGGCCAAATTGGCCGTATCAAGGAGTATAACAAAAGGTAAAGAATCCAAGACGAAAGGACTCTGTATGTTTTCTTTGAGAATGATGAAAGGACTCTGTATGTATCATTCATATAAGCAACATTTCTAGTTAAGCATTGAGAAACATCTCAATTCACACCACCAGAAGGACTGTGCAGGCACTAAAAACGTCAAAGAATCTTATTGACACTTACAAGTGAAGTAGCTTTGGAAGTTTAGATAGCTCCGGTGGAATTTGTCCACTAATCGAATTGTTATTCATGTGGCTGGACAGAAAAACAAAATCACATTATGGAAAATACATATCAGCAAATAAGAAATGACAAATCTGAAAACTCTTACAAATGTTCTGCTTTGTCCAAATTCGCAATTGATACAGGTAAGGGCCCTGATATGTGATTTTGATCAATTTGTATCCTGTTCAAGTTGGGAAGATAACCAAGCTCTTCAGGCAAAGAACCGGTCAATTTATTTCCATTTAGAAGCCTGAAACCATAAAATAAAAATGAAAAAATATATAGGTAACAACCAAAGAAAATTATTAGGTAGCAAGATGTAATATTTCCTGAATATATATATACGTGGGAATTGTCCCAATCCACAGATATTCGCTCATTCTCCATGGGGAGAACCTCAAGGAAGAGTGAACAACAAAAAAGAGGCCATAATTTCAGTAAAAAGAAGGGAATAGTAAAAAAGAAGTTTAAACTTACAATAGTTCAAGTGTTTTGATATTTCCTATCTCCTTTGGGATTGTCCCGCTAATTGCATTCCACATTACATCCCTTTTAGGAAACAAAAAGTTGCAGAAAAAGTAAGGACGGGAAAAAAATACATTGTAAAGAAACTATTACTGAAAAAAATTTGCAAAGCAGAAACCTCTCAGAAGAGAGGTTGTTAAGTATCCAGACTTACAATATTTTCATGTAAGATAAGCGACCAAGCTCCGGTGACAAATTTCCTGACAGATTCATATCCAGTAATTCCCTGTTAAGAGGAGAAACTCAAGGACTTATCACATTGCAGATTATTGAAACATATAGGTCACGGGTGAAGTTAAAGGGGAGCCTTGGAGCAACGGTAAAGTTGTCTCTGTGTGACCTATAGGTCACGGGTTCGAGCTGTGGAAGCAGCCACTAATGCTTGCATTAGGGTAGGGTGTCTACATCACACCCCTTAGGGTGCGGTCCTTCCACGGACCCTGCTAACGGGGATGCTTTGTCTACCGGGCTGCCCTTTTACTCTTTTAGTCTACTGGAATGTCATCAATCTCCAGAATCATCGTCCATCACTTGTTTCAAGAAACATTGAAATGTTTGTAAACCTCATAACAACCAAAGCATCTCAGGTCAAGAATTAAAACTTCAGACACTAAAATTTATGTGAGACTATCATCTTCCTACGCAGAAAAAGTTTGTAAAATCACAAAGTATCCAAAGTCTGTGCTCCATCTAGACAACCAGGATCCTATAAGGTAAGAGCGCTTCTCAATTATAGTATCTACACTTCGAAGCTTCCTTCCAACTATTGAAAATTAGCTAGTACGCACATCCCATTTATCATATTTTTATTAATTCATTTACAAATGTAGAACTTGTTGGAAATTTTGGAGAGAACGAGAACTCTCAATCTCTCGAATTCTGTTGAAGAGAATTGGAGGAAATGATTCCTTTTTCCTCCACTCAACTTGCTTCCTTAAAACGACTATAGTGCCTAGGAATTAATAGGTATTCTTCTAACATGTACCTAGTCTAGTATTATCATATTTTAATTCGAGACTTTTCTTTTTTCTAGTTCATGAATAAAACTATGCATATATCTTTAGCATTAATTTCTTGTTAAATGAACTAGGTAAATTCATGTACTTGAGATGAATCTAGTTTATTTTTTCAACACCCCCTTTTAAAATTGATTCATCACTCCTAAAAAATGTTTTGGTAAGTCAAGGCATCCACAACTTGATCTTGTTACTTCAAAAACTCAAGCTCATTCTTTCTTAGATCTTCCTCTACCTCGTCCATGTCCACCGCTTCTTTTACGCTAGCAGCACTTTTCATCTTTCTTCTTCAAGAAAACCAATGTTTGCAAAGCTTGTTTAATTGATTCTTGTTACGGATCATTTCATTTTTCTTTAATGACTTGCAAAGGTCAGCAAGCTCATCAAGTCAAATAGATAGTCTCTATGTTGACAATAATCTATTTGTTTTACACCCCTCATAAAAACTTTGATGCAATGATCTATTAATTTAAACCCCCGTGACCTTGTTGAAGTCAAGTCAATTTTATGCCAAAATATGCATCCTAGACAATAGGTGCTTGATGACTTTGGAGTCCATGGTACACCAAGTAGATAACAAGGCCAATT
>NW_026714553.1:0-22717 GCF_029784015.1 Lycium ferocissimum | reverse complement strand
TTCAAAAGATAAAATTAAGTTCATCGAGTCTAGTTTCCAACAACAAACCTCCATCAAAACGACATCGTAGTAAGGGAGTTATGCCATTTTAGATAACCCCTCAACCGCCAAATGGCTTCCGCGGGTCCCACTTGGGAAAGTCCGGCTCAACTGACTTTCCAGGGGTATAAAAAACCCCATCAACCCTGTTTTTTCATTATTTTACATTCTCATGAGTCCTAGAACCTCATAACACATCCCCAAACATTTGCAGCCCATTAAATCAAGGATTTAACAAGATTACACCAAACTAGTCCATGAAAGTGCATTGTTCTTGCTTCTACTTGATGTTGTGGTGAGTTTGGTCTTGAATAAAGTTGGTGTGGCTAAAGTTCTTCGATAAGGTATGTTCTTCATCATATCTCTTATGTTGAGTTGATTTCAAGGTTTAGCAAGTCTTAAAAGTGAAAAATAGTTATGAGGAAAGGTCATAAAGTGTTATGTTGTAGTTGTTGTGTTTATGGACTATTTTGAGCATATTGTGGCCGTGTGGTTGGGCTGATTTACATGTATATGTATGGTATCTAATTTTTTGGTGTGTTGATGAGATTATGCTCCTTGATTGGGATGAAAGGAAGTGCATATTGTGTTGTATGTTGAAAAACATCATGGGGATGTTTTATGGAATATTTTAGTATTAATGATGATGTGGTTGGTATTAGTATTGCTATTGTTGTTGTTTTGTTGGTATTGTGATTTCAAAGGTGTTAGATATAAACAGAGAGATGTCATTTCGAATTTCGGCGAGTTTAAAAGGAATTAATTTGAGGGCATAAGACAAGCATATGACGATAATATGAATTCGCTTGAATGTAGATTTACGAGCTTGGGAGGATAAGCGTTAAATAGTTAAAGTTAAGGCGACCAAAAAGGTATATTAAGTCTAGTCCCTTTCTGTCTAAAGGCATGATTCCTACGTTATGACTCCATACATGTCTTCCATAACATCCCCCGTCCCAAAAAAGCTAGAAGTTCCGATTTTCAAGGTTTTTATGATGTTAAAGACAAGATGTTTGTATGATGACCATGATGACAATGATGACTTCTTTCCGTGAACGCATACATATTTTTCGTGATGTCCTTTTTCCCACAAGCTAGAGATTCATAATTTTTAAAGTTTCTTATGACGCTAAGATGATTATGTTTTCAAGTTGATAATGATGATGATGATCCTATTTCTAGAAGTTTCAAAGTTTATGATTTTAAATGCTATGATGCGATTATTGAGTTTATTTCTTGACTCCCTTGATTTTATTCATTGTTGTTGATCTCACCTTATAATCATGGTTCCTTCAAGGTGAGGTAAAGCGATAATGATTGTTTCATAATATAAATCGAAGATTACCAACCTTACGTCACTCCGATAAAGTGGTAACGTTTATTTGGGCTCTCATGCATGCTGCTTATATGATATATGTCCTTATATATATATGGATATGGGGAAAAGGAGAGGCGTTATATACGCATAGCCACCGATCGGTTAGGTATATCACACATTGTCCGGACACGGGATATATGGAGGTATAGATGGAAAGCCGCACGTTCCGCGAAGCACTATTATGTTATACAAGTATGAGAAAGGTTTTTATGAAAAGACCAAGCATGCATGATATTATGCCCCGAGAGGCAATCGGACATATAGGTTATCCTTATTTCATGTTATGTTCTATATTTCTTATTATGTGGTTGTTTTGCCTTACATACTCGATTCGTGACCGATGTTTTTTTCCTTATGGACGATGCGCTCATGCCGCGAGGTAGACGGATAGATGGGTCTAATTCCTAAGAGCTCCATCGGTGGCATCTCGAGTTGCTCTAGTTGTTCGGAGTTGAAGTCTTTTGGTACTACTTCTTGTATATATATGTGGGCATGGCGAGATCCCGCTCTCTTATGGACTCAAATGTATTCTACTTAGAGGCTCAAGTAGACATATGTATGTTGTTAATTGTTCAATGGCTTCTTAGGTTCTTATTCTTTGTATAATATTTTGGTAATCTCGTTAGCTTATGTACGAACAACGGTATTGATGGTTGTACGAAGTATGATATTCATGAAATTTTGTCTATTTGGCCCACTTAGAAATGGTTATGGAATGTTAGATAGAGGTGCTCGGTAGACTAGTACCGGGTACCCGCTGCGGCCCTCCGGCTAATTAGTGACAAAATCATTCCAAATTAAATCAAGAGAAGATCAACCTTGAAAACCTAAGGTAATTTATGGAAGTTGGATGTTCTTGCTTTCACTTGGAGTTGTGGGGATTAAGTCTTGGAGAAAGTTGTGTGAGTTGAAATTCTTCAAATACAAGGTATGTTCTTTATCTTATCTCTTATATTAAGTTGATTTGAAGGTTTGGCAAGTCTTAGAAAGTGAAACGAGCTATGGGGAAAAGTTCAAATATGAATTGATGATATTTTGAGTTGTAAATTAACTTGAGCTATAATTGTTAGCATATTATGAGTATAATCTTGTTATGAGGGGCAATAATGATGTTGAGGAAGTGTGGTATACAAGTTTGTAAAGGGTTGTATTGAAGTTGTTATGGATTGTTTATGAAAAGAAGTTTGGGATTGGATTGAGTATGATTGGGATGTAATCTTTTCATTATAGAATTGTTGATGTTTTTGTTGTGGTTTTGGGAGTTGTTTTTGAGTTGGAGGAAATAGAAGATAGAAGAGGAAATGCAGCTAATTTCGTTAGCTCATTTATTAATTTAGTTTGACCACACAAGCATTTTAATGACTTACCCAAAGTGCGAATCATCTTGAATGTTTACGAGCTCGGGAGGATAGGCGTTGAGTAGTTAAGGAGACGACGAGGTATGCTAAGGCTAACCCTTTTCTTTCTAAAGGCATGATTCCCTTATTGTGAACCCATACATGATATCCATAATGTCCTATTTCCTAGAATTGCTAGAAACTCATAATTCTCGAGGTTCCTATTGTATTGTTGATAAAAGTTCCCTATGATGATGATGATAATGATGATTCCGGTTCTAAAGATACCAAAGCTATAGTTCTTGATGTTCTCATGATATTATTAAGCTTATTCCGTGATTATTGGTTTTATTCATTGTTGTTGATCTCATCCTATAACAATTGTTCTTTCAAGGTGAGATATAGCGCTGATGATGATTCCATAATAAAAATCAGAGGTTTATTGACTTTACATCACTCCGATAGAGTTATAACGTTTAATTGGGCTCTCATGCATGCTTTATGTATATGTAGCTATTTTCTCACACCGAGCCGCGCTATAGTCGGCAGTGTACGGCACATAGATGTGCACACCACTACGAGGTACGTTATGATGTTACCTCGGACGCGGGATGATATGATATATTGATCGGGCTACACGTTCCGCAACAATATATATATATATATATATATGAAAAATGTTTTTTTTTTTTAAAAAGCTTAGCTTGCATGACATCCACCTCAAGAGGCAATCAATTGTACAGGTTATCTCTCTTACCTTATGTTTCTACATATCTTTATTATGTTGTTATTCATGCCTTGCATACTCAGTACATTATTCAAACTGACGTCCTTTTGCTTGTGGACGCTGCGTTCATGCCCGCAGGTAGGCAGGGAGACGGATCAGATCCATAGGTGCTTCATCAGCGATTTCTCAGGAGCGCTCCATTTGCTTCGGAGCTGCAGCCTAGTGGTATTATTCTTTTGTGTACATATTTGGGCACGACGAGGTCTGTCCATCTTTATGATTTCATGCACTCTATGTAGAGGCTTGTAGACGGACTCTATATAGTTAGATGCTCTATAACGTCATCAGTTCATGTTTTTGTGTATCATTTCTGGCAGCCTTGTCGGCTTGTGCATATGGGCATAGTTGAGGATGATTATATAGATGTGCATTTATCTTTTGGGACTCATTCCCTTATAGATTATGATAGTTATGCGTTATCTTTGTGGTCCATATAGATTTGATTATGAGATGTATGAGAATAGGTGCTCGGAGGTTAGCTCGGTTCGTCATGGCCCTCCGTCGGGTCATGACAATAGGAATCCAATCTTTCCATCAATTAAGACAAGTATAGGTATAACGATCCCATCTTTCTTTCAATTATGACAACTTTAAGCATAAAGATCCCAACTTTCTATCAATTATGACAAGTTTAAGCATAAAGATACCATCTTTATATCAATTATGGAAAGTTTAATCGTAAAAATTCCATCTTTACATCAATTATGACAAGTTTAAATATAGATATCTCATCTTTATATCAACTAGGGACATAAGGCATGAAATCAAGCCGTACGAGCATAACTAGCATAGATGCAATGAATGTATGCAATGCAAGTGAATAGTGTACAATGCAATGGCCATATTCACTGGTATACACACGCTCATGCAAGAGGTTTCACGTGACTCACGAGGCCTATATACCGGCCCGATTCTCCCGCATCACATCGGGTCTCGGTATACGCTATAATATCATTATCACTCCATCCATGTACCATATCCAATATTCGGCCTCCAACCTTTCTTCCATTTCATCAATCAAATGCCAACAATATCATGAAAATATCAATGGATATGCGTACATTTAAATGTATAATATCGAGTCAATATCAAGAATGTAAGTCCTTTTTCATAGTTTAGAATGAGATGTGGAGTGATGAATGCAAACCAAGAAAATGTTCACAAGTATTCAATCCAACATGGCCATCAAAGCACAAATAAGCAACAACATCTCATGACCCTTTCACAGATCATGATGGCAATACACTATCCCCCCCCCCCCCCCCCCATAGGCGAACAATTCCCAAATCATTTACTCTCTTTACGAAAAACAAGTGCGGAGATTAAGTTTAGTGAAATAATAAATAACAATTTAAGTAATATAAGCAAATGCAGAAGAATAAATTAATCATTAAAATTCCCAAAACCTGGTCTTAACTTGTACAAGAGCTTTTAAAAGGATTACAAAGTTTGAAAATACAATATAAGCCTCAAATCCTGGAATAAAACTGTCTGTAGATAAGAAATAGACAATTGCACAAGAAAAGACTCAGGGCTGCAGACCTGGCTAGTAATTCACCCCAAATCTATGATATTAGCCTCGGGATCAGTCGCAAGGTCTCAAACACGAACTTGGAATCAAACTCTACACTCCACAAGGAGTGTAGTATGAGTAGTATGAGCACAACACTAGCAATCGTAGGTATCATAGGCCGATAACGATTAGATAACACATATAAATAGGAAGAAATCAATAAGTAAAACAGATAAGCAGTCAATCACAGTCACAAAAGAATATTTCAAGTAAGGCGCCCAATAGTAATATGTCACGACCCAAACCGATGGGCCGTAACAAGTGCCTGACCACTACTGGCCAAGCACTCCTATGCTTGCATTTACTGCTCACTGACTATCCTGGGCCCACACATAATCTGTAACTGAGCTATACTGTCTCCCGAACAATCAACATAAGAGACACTGTGCCGGGAACTCACGGCCAACACATACATATAGACATAGCACTGAGAGTAACAGCGTGAGCCGATTTGGCCGCCACACACTTATACTGTACAACAAAATACACGCCGACGAGGCTGCATAATATCACCACTACATATCACTGTCTACATACTTCATGGAGTACAAAATCGTATAAAATGACGGGACAAGGCCCTGCCGTACCCATATATGTATGTAACCGAATAGCTTACCAAAAGGACTGAAGCTCCGGATCAATAGAGCGTACCAACTGCTGCTGAGGGGAGGTCCTACTGCTGTGAATCGTCCGACTGGCTACCTGATCCTGCGGGCATGAACGTAGCGTCCACAAGAAGGAACGTCAGTACAAATAATGTACCGAGTATGTAAGGCATGAATAGTAACATAGTAAGGGATGTAAAGTATGAATAATAACATAATGGAAATGATAGAGCATATCGTGAGATAAAAGAGTAACCTGTACATATGAGTGCCTCTTAGGGGGGATGCCATGCATGCTTAGCTTTCTTTGAAAAACATTTTTTGTTCATATATACAGAAAATATGCCGAGGCGTCGGCTCCGATCCATTTAACCACATATGTCCCACGTCCGGGCATCCCGCGTCCGGGATGATAAGTTACACCAACTGATCAGGTGGCCATGCGTCTATAGCGCCACTCCCTTTTTCCCCATATTCCCCATATACATATACATATAAATATATCATATACATATATCATATAAGCAGCATGCAGGGGAGCCCAAGAAAAGCTATAACTCTATCGGAGTGACGTAAGGTCGGTAACTTCCGATTATATTATGAAATAATCATGATCGTCATGTCTCACCTTGAAGGAACAATTATTATAAGGTGAGACTATCAATGAAGAATAACATCAAGAGATAACATAGAATAAGGTCATAAATCTCATAAGGTGCCAATTCACTTTGGAATCTTTAAAAAAAATAGTCATCATCCATGACTAAAATTGAGAAATCAAGAAATAGCTCAACATTCTTATATCGTTATTGAAATCATAACTTGGAACCTTTAAACATGAAATCGTTCTCATAATAGTCATCATAGAAAATATTCTCATCTTTGGCATCATTGTTATGCTGATAAAAACATGTCCATCCTTGTTGTCATAAGAGCTTACAAAATCATAAACCTCTGTTTTGGAAAAATACGGACATTTTGGAAAAACATTTACGGGTTATCGGGAAAGGAATCATGCCTTGGAATCATAGACTTCTAACTTTTGAAAACAAGGAAGATATGGAAACATTTATGAAATCATAACATAGGAATCATGCCCTTGAAAGAAAGGGACTAGCCTTAACAGACCTTTTTGGTCGCCTTAACTTTAACTACTCAACGCTTAGCCTCCCAGGCTCGTAAATCTATATTCAAGAAAATTTATACTATTATTAGACTCATCTTCATAGGCCTGTCTTAAGCCCTCAAACTAACTCTTTCTAGAATCTGCTGAAATTTCGGCAGCATCTCCCCTATTTATATGCCTAACCCGAAATTATAATTCAGCAACCAACAACAACAACAACAACGACAATAACATCATTTCCAACACCAATATGTACCATAAAACATCCCACACGATGTTTCCCAATTTCCATAACCAACCAACTCGCTATACAATTATTTAACGACTTTATCTCCGTAAATAAATCAAAATTAACATTAATAATAGAAGATTCATACCTTATTCTTGTTAAAACAGAGATATCTTCAATATCCACCTTGAATCCACCGTAAAACCATACTAGAATCACATCCATAGGTTTATCCGAGCTTCGATTAATACTCCGTCGCTTGAAAATTGCTTACTTTGTGATCCCCTCTCTCTCTCTCTCTTGAATTTTCTGGAAATTTTTGGGTAAATCTGGTGAAAAAAAAGGGGTTTTTACCTTTATATAGGGTCAAATTCGGGTCGGGTTCACTGTAGCATTTTGTCAGTAAAGACTCGAAAGGTGCCGAGATCGTAGTAATACTGTAGCACGCGTTTCTGCTCTGTCAGCTGAACTTGTAACGTCCATAATTCTCTACTCCGATGTTCTATCGATGAGTGGTTTATTGCGTTGGAAACTAGACTCGATGAACTTCATTTTAGGCTTTTGTTTCACTTTAAAACACTTCATATGCTAAGAGATATTTGTCCCCCAATTTGGACCAAAATTTTCACTCAAAACATTACCCATCCTTTCTCCAAAGTCGTACTACTTCATTTCTTCCACTTATTTCCTTATAAAACCTTCCAGTATACCTTATATACATCCTTCACTTATTAAATATATTTAATAATGCTTGCTCCTCATATTCCAAAGTGGTTTTACTTAACCCTAACTCAACGTGCTTATGTTTCAAATTTGATAAGTGCTTTTCAAGATACGGGTGTAACATCCTTCCCCCCTTAAAACATTCGTCCTCGAATGTTGCAGTATTACCAACCCACGACACCATCTTTGATTTGTTAGAACAATTATTTTTCGTTTAGGGTCCGATTACCATTTGCTTAAACTATAACTTGGATCAGTCTCTTCTCGTTCCTTCTTAACTCTTTTATTGCCTTCAGTCATCTTCTTTCACTTCTTTGTCCTCATGTACATGATCGGATATCAACTCGTATCCCGCGCTCGCTCTGTTTTCCTTATCGTGGTCTTGATTTATCATACCATAATCGCTCGTTGTCTTGCAAGTACTCTCTACTTTTTTTTCTCGCTCCTGGTTTCCTTGTTAGTGGGCAGCTACCTTTCTCTCTCTACGGCGCCCTCTTTGCGTTTACTCCTTCGGTGCCATCTCGGGCTATCCTTTTTGTACCCGTTGATCTTAGATATACGTTGTACCGATTTTTTTGTAGTCCATTAGTCAGGCTCTTTAATCCTTACATCCTTGTCGCCATCTCTTTTACCCTTACATTCCAAATGTTTATCCAAAGATAACCGTGTCGCTAGTGAACCTAATGGTTATGTTTCTTTCTAAGGCCGTTATATCATTATCCGAAATACGTATATACGTAATGTTTCTTCTCCATTTATTATCCTTCGCAATCCGCCTTAACCGATGGCAAACTTATAATCCGAGTTCAACTAATTTCGTAGCTCGCAACATCTTTGAGCTCCTGCTACAACTTTTTCTTTACTTCCTTCCCTCACATCTATCAATACAATTCCAGAAGCATAGGACTACGGCAATTCTTCTATTTTGACTCTCTTGCAACGCAAGTATACTTATCTTTGATTTCCTTGCATCGGCGATCGTTTCGTCAGTCGTTATTCCTTGTTGGCTTTTCGGTGTGGCCTTTTTACAATTGTAGTTGGGCGTAGCTTCACGTTGACGGTTCATATAATTCCATAGCATATGCTTTTATGTTCAATATAATTAGTGGTCCATGAACTATTTTCTAATATCCGGTGAACTCTTTTATTTCCATTCATAGGAGCAGCGTTCTTTCTTTCCTTCAAAAATTTCTAAACTACCAATCGTTGTTCCTTTTATTAAAATTGTCATTGTCATCCTAAGTATCCTTTGGGTTCGTCATCCTCTCTAACACCCTTTGTAAACTTAGCTTGGAGACCTTTCTTGCTATTTTCATTGCCCTTTAGGGCATGTCACTGCATACTTAGGTACGGCGCAATTTTCGTCCGATACGAGGGATTCAAATCATGGTCTAAAATATCATAGTTCATCTTGGCATAAAGTGCTCTCTTGAGTTATCTTCCATACTTTCTCCCTATGTCTTCCTCATGGTACACTTATTGTCAATTCATTTCTACTTCATTCCGTTACCTTCCCGATATGCCAATACGCCTCGAACTCTGGCCCCGAGCTAATAAATCTCCTTTTCTGGAGCTTGAAACGTCATAGTTCCTTTCAAGTCTAGTATGTTCTTCCCCCTTTATTAAGGAGGTCCTTATACGCCCATAGCCTTCGAGTAACCGTCGTCTTCGATAATTATCTGCCGCCCTTCACGATCTTCTTAGGGCCGGGTATATATATATATATATATATGTCTATCTTCTTGCTAGTTATGTCTATATGTCCAATCGGAATACTTATAAGGGTATAGATCCAATTCCAATGCCTTCTTTCTCGTCTTTATACACACTGTTTTTTATGACTATATACGGTTTTCTAGACCCGTAAGTTAACGGGGATATCGAGATATACCGTCCTTTATGAAGTCTTCGCTTATACCTATACTCCTCGTTTTTCTTCCCGACTTTGCTTATAACATATCTAAAACTTCTATATAGTTCTTCTTCCACTTATGTCTATATCATCATTTTTTTTCAACATTTCCATACCCTTCCATCCACTACTAGTATATATATCGTCCGCTATAGCTCACTTACTCATACTTCTTATTAACTACGCATTTGTGTTGCATCGTGCATCCAAGTTATCCAAGTTTTCCGAGTATCCCGCTACTTCTTGCTCTTATGCATGCAATTATATATATATACACTCTCTCTATTCTCGTTGTATCGAACCTTTATCTATCTTTCCGATGTCATATAGGTGTTTTCCTCCATGCATCCTTACATTACACTCTATTTCCTTTACAATCGAATCTACGTCTTATATATAATATATATGTCATTAATTTTCTAATCATATGTATATATTATCCTCGTTCTTATCTGGGTGATTGATCGGTTTCCTACCACCAACTAGCTAAAATATCCTTCTTACTCCCACGGTTAAAGATTTCCAGTTACTTTACTCTTAAATGCTCTCATCTTCCTTCGGCCAACCCATTAGTGTACATTTCCTACTTTCATCCTTAACCTTCCTTGGTTTTCTTCCTCCTCGAGCATATATATACTCTTGTTATTTGTAGTATATATAATAGGCTTCTGAGTTCGTGAAATATTACTTTAAACGTGCAAATCCGTTCTATTCTTAAGCATCTTTTTTGGAAAGCTTCTCCACGTCCGAGGCAACCGTGTCAGTATGACTACACATTTATCCCTTTATACACCTCTCGAGAGCTGGAAATCTCTTAGTATCGTTGTAAGGCCTGATCATTCTCTCTCTTACTTCACATTCCTAGTTGTGGTCACTATCCTTTAGTCCCACTTGTCGAATATATATCTCCAACCCTACACATTCATCTTTTATTATATATATATCCCTATATCGCACGCTTACCTTCATATTTTATCCAAATAATCCCTTGCTTTCCCTGTCGTCTCTCTTGGAGGCTCCACTCACTCATATTTCTTACTTTTATATTTTTATATATATTATATATTACCTTCCATTTACTCACTTTCTTTCTTTTCCAGATGTCATTGCATTAGGACTTTTCAACTCTAGCCTGTAGTGAAAATAGCATCAGCTTACCTTGTAACATTTTTCACTTGAACCTTACTACCCCGCTTACGATCAATGCCTCACAATTTTCAACGTTGGTTTTTCGGATACACATACCCGCGATATATGCCATATATATATATCATATATATACGTATATATATATATATTACTACCATCTCGCTATATAAAATATTTCCAAACGCTACTTAACCTCATCCTAGTTCTAGAGCTATGATGCACCTTCTTTCTCTTCACCGATCTAGTCTGCCTCGTCCTACGTGACCTCTTAAGGTTTCCAACCACTCCGCACACTCTAATTTCCCTTAGGCTACTCTAGCTTCTCATTCGTCTATATATATATATATATACCTATATATACTTCCCGATATGTCACCCATCCTAAGATTTCTCTCACCCTAGCACGCTTAACCTCAAAACTCTGATGAAATCCGGTGCATTAATGCTAGTATAATCGTATCCACCTCACCGCATGACCTTCACTACATAATCTAAAGCAAGTAAGTCTTGATAGACTCCAAAATATATAACGCATCTCCCTCCGAATTAAAAAGGGTCTCTTACTCTTCCGACTACACAATTACTATTTTGGCCTTTTTAATTCTCAATATTCACCTTTCATCTGTATGTATGACTACTTTCCGTCCTAGATTTCCAGATTCCCAATGGTAGCGAACACACCTTGGTCGCCGTTACTTATAAATACTCGTTTATCGGCCTCTTTGGGTTTTCGCTCGCCACTATTAAATGATAATCTACAGCAAATGCACATACATAGAAATTCCAATAAGGACTCTGTTATGTCCCGTATCTTTACATAGGGACATTATGAAGCTAAGTGCGACAAGTTAAAGACAAAGCGGTTTTAGGGTTCCCGGTAAGGGTTTTCACCTCCCGATTTCGTTTCTATGCACAAGTTGCCTATGGATTTCGTTTGGTATAAGAAAATTATTGGAGAATAAGGGTTAATTAACCAAGATTGGATGACTAAGTGAGATTAAGAACTTAATTACATCATTAGTGAGCCTAAGTGGCCGTGTGGGCCCCACTTGTGGTTTGGCCAACTCTTATTGGCTAAGAACTTGGGTGGGACACATGTCAACTTTGTGGACTGCATATATAAGGAGGATTGTGATTCATAGTTCAATTAAACTTTCATTTCTACATTACAAAGTTAGAGAAATTAAGAGATAGAGAGAGAGAGTCTCGGCCATAGTGGCCGAGAATGACCCTCCTCCAAATTGATCCAAAAAAATTAATTTTCCAAGCAAATTAACTCCTCATCAAGTGTATAAGGACGTGTAGTAGTTGTTGGGAAGAGACAAGGAGGTGTAGCATTCAATAGAGTTAAAGATTCGGCCAAGTTTGAAGGACAAATTGCAAGGTAAGCATGATCATTGTTCTTGTGTTGTATGAAGATTTGAATGTATAATTCATGCATGTTGTTGTTGGATTGTTGTTGTGGTTGAATTTGAGGTGAGCCGTGAGCTTGGTGAAGCAAGTTGGTTCCATTTTGCATGTATTGTTGGTAAATAAATGTATGTCAACATATGCAATTGAACAAAGATTGTAGAAATTGGTTTATGATGTGCATGTTAGAATTGGGCTGTTTTCTTAAAGTTTGAATGAGCCATGTGTTGTAGATTTGAATGGAATTATGTTTGGTTTTCTTGTACATGTATTGGAAATGGATTGAAGGTGTTGTAGTGTGGATAAATGAGTGAAAATCATGGAGTTGTAGGGATGGCATTGAAGCCGTGTAAGGGGGGCTGTTTTAGGGGAGTTTATGGACTGTTTTGTGCCAAGTTTTGATTGTTGTTGTTATGCACATTGTGGTATATTGCATGTATGTTGAATGTGTGAATTAAGGTGTTAATGAAACAAATCATGTTGAGGTGTATAGGCAGTCCAAAACCGTGGACTGTTTTGGGTATTAGAAGTGAAGTAATGTTGTTGAATGTTGTTATGAACATGTAGTAAAAGTGAAATGGTATTGTTGTATGGGCTGTTTGGCCGTGAGTTGGGTTGTTTACCGTGAATAGAATGATATACAAGCTGTCCAAAGTCCCCTAAGTCATGTTAAACAAGTTTGGAATGATATAAGAAAGAATGATTAGTAATGTTAGCTTGTAGCGCTAGTTGGTTTGTATGCGAACGAAACGTCGTCTAAATGTTTGAAAGGGATTGTGAGCGTCAGAGTGCGTGTTAAAATCCTTTGTAAACTAATTGTAGCTCTTGATATCTTGATATAGGATAAGTGTTGTTGGGCAGCAAGTACAAGTTATTATACGACTAAACGCTAAAGGTACGTAAAGCCTACTCCTTCCTTCTTTTTGGCATGTTCTAGACGTAAGTAAGATATAATCCGAGCCTCGGGGTAACTCCACTCTCTAACTCCTAGTATGACATGTGATTGTTATTCATCCTTAATGTTGAAAATGTTGGAATGGTCGAGTTATGATCTCGCTATCTATTACATGATTGACTTGTATGTAACGTATAGGAGTTCTTTTTCTTAAAAGGAATTGCATAGGTATGTTGAGTTTTTATCAAATGTAACATGCTAGGGTGATACATGTACATGAATCTTGAAACGTTCCTTAATATAGTTTATAATAGTAATTGGAAAGAATTTAATGTGATTAGTGTCCCGATGTCCGAGAACCGATTTAGTTTACTATTCATTGAGTCTCAAAGATGTTTTACTTTTATGTGGTTGCTTATTATTCGCTCGTGCTTACCGCTATATCCTTCACCGAGTCCGGGCCGGGTACGTTCTCGTGCGCACAACTATTATACTATTCACCGAGACCCTCACTAGAGGGCCGGGACACGTTATATATATATATATATATATATGATGATGATATAATGATATGATGATTTGGAGATGGAGGCCAGGAGGGCATACATTCCTTATTACCGAGTCCCTTACTGAAGGGCCGGACACGAATATGTTTATGTTTATGATGTTATGATTATAAATACCGAGTCCCTTACTAAAGGGCCGGGACACGTTATATATGTTATATACGAATGATTATGCGGTTTGATTATAAAACACTATATTGATATTGATATGAGAACGATACGGATGAAATATGTTCAAAGGCAAGTTTTTTTTGAAACTCTGATTGTTGCATTGAATCCGTTCACCTTGTCATAGATACGATTCTCTTTACTTTGTTTCATGCTTTATATACTCAGTACATATTCCGTACTGACCCCCTTTCTTCGGGGGGCTGCGTTTCATGCCGCAGGTGCAGACGCTCATTTCGGAGATCCGCCAGCCTAGGGTATCTACTCAGCTATTTCAGAGTGCTCCTTTGTTCCGGAGCATAGTTTCGTGGTATAGCCTTTTGATATGTATATATGTTGTTGTTCAGGGTACGGCGGGGCCCCGTCCCGTCATATGATGTCGTTGTCACTCTTAGAGGTCTGTGGTCACATGTGTGGGTCTATGTGTAGTTGATGTTTTGTTGTGTGGACATGACTTGTGTTTGGGGCGTACCCATTTGTAGTGGCGACCTTGCCGGCTCGCGTAGATATATGTTTATTATGGCAGCTATGTATGAAGGTAGCCTTCTCGGCTTATGTTTTGTTGGGACGTTCCCCTATATATATATGACAGCCTTGCCGGCTTTTGTGCGGTATTAATTGTTAAAGGTTGTAACTCTTCAGGAGCTAGGTAGCTTTGATATGCATACGTCTTGTCTTTATACTTATAACAGTTCGTGCATGCTAGTAGTGTATGACTATAGATAACAAGTGTATACGAGTGTCCAGCTCGGGCACTAGTCATGGCCTACGGGGTTGGGTCGTGACAAAAGTGGTATCGGAGCGGTTAATCCTCGGAGTGTCCACAGACCGTGTCTAGTAGAATCTTGTTTATCGATGTGTTGTGCACCACATTTATAAACAGGAAGCTACAGGGCATTTAGGATATCATCTTTCCTTCTGTCTTAAATCGTGCGATAGAGCCTGAACCTAGGAAAGATTGTTCTGACCTCTTTTCCTATACGCAGGTGCGGATTTGTGAGAGATGAAGAGGCCAGCTTCAGACTGTGGGGGTGCTAATAAGACCCCTAGAGTATCCTCAGGACCTCAGGCTCCAGGGCCCAGTCGGAGGAGCCCCAGCTATTCTATCGAGACTGATCCCTCAGAGGATCCCGCCACGATTCCCCCAGAGTGTTTGACCCCCAGGGAGGAGGACCCCCCTGAGGGCAGCTATGACACGGACCCGTCCGAGTATTCAGCGGGGGCACCGGGGAGGAGCTTCCCGAGGTTGTGCCGGTTGCTCCGATGGTGGAGCACTATGTTAGGCCAGCTTCCTCGGTGAGTGTTACTGATTATTCCAGCCCCCTGTCCTGGCCATCGGTAAACCAGGAGTTGCCCGATTATCTACATTTCCTGGATTCAGATGAAGAAGACGGTGAAGGTCAGACGAGTAGATGGCGTACAGACGATGACGAGGCGCGCACTTTACCTTCTAGATCGCCAGATCAGACTAGAGTCGGATCGAATACGTACATGAGACTTTATGTAAATTCCTAGGTACGGGCATCCGTTATCGATTGTTACCTAATAGAGGCAAGCGGAAATCGAAGGAGTCAACAATCAAGTATTTATGAGTAACAGTGACTAAGCATTCTTATTCGTGGGAATTTCGAAATCTAGGATAGAAAATAATGGTACGTACAGGTGAAAGTTGGATAGTAAGGGATCATAACGAGAAGTTATGTATACGGAATGGCAAATTGGCCATTATTATGGTTAGTTGTGGTAAGTATAGTAAGGAAATAGGTTGAAAGTATATATCGCAGATGAGTCCAGCTAGAAAGTGTGTCCAGAAGAAGAACCAGTAACTGTAAGCAGAATATATGATTAGGCATAGTACGAATGCTACAGGCATGTTTGAAACCTACAATTAAGGATGGTAGGGGGAATGAGCACGAAAGAGTGACAAGTACAGTAGTGAGGCGTTGCGATTGATAAAGGAAGCCCGATGCAGCTACGATATGATACATATATATGTGTGTTGGCTCTGTGAGGCGTTGTTGGTATTTCCCCGGTGCGGTTTTGGAGATGGTAAGGAATGCAGAGGGAACTCTGCCAAAAGTCTCCGAGAACTAACAAGAGAATGACATAAAAGTCTGTAGTATTTTTGGAAAGTCGCGCCGACAATAACGATAAGCTTCGGCTAAGTAGCGAGCACGTCTAACTTCGAGAGATACATATTAATCGATGAAGTGATGGTGATAGAAATTATTAGGTTGACATCAATATGGTAAGAAGAAATGCTAGGATAACTTGAAAGGGTTTGAGATACTAAGAGATGAGTTAGAAAGGGCCGGAAAAATCTTAATAGAAGGTTATATTGAGGTATCGACGGAACTGATAAGCAGAAGTAAATTACGACGAGTTATAGTCAAAAGGAGAAAAGGTATAGTTAAGACAAGAGTGCGGGGGAGAAAGAATTACGACAAAACGAATATATTGAGTAGACAGCTTGTGTGATATTAAGGATAATATTAACCAAGAGTCAAGTATGCCTACACCACAGAATGTAATCCTACCATAGTAAGGATCGTGAGCAAGGCCAGGAAGTGTTACATGTTAGAATTCATTACGAACAAGATATTACGTAAGTATAACAAGGATTGGCATAGGAGTGAGCAAAGCCTAGTGAGGAGGTGATCAAAGGATATGATGGGATTTATGTAACTAAGGTACAAAAGTAAATATGATATGGAAAGGCAGAATATGGGACGAATGAGAACGATTTAGAGGGTTCTAAAGGGAAGCTCAGAATAAAGGGTATGTGGTGACGGGAATGAAAGTGAGCACATAAAGACAAGAAAGGGTCGCTGCGAATGTGCATTGATTATAAATCGTTCCAGCATCAGAAATTATATGCTAAGTTCTCTAAATGCGAATTCTGGTTGACCTCAGTAACTTTTTGGGGCATATTGTTGGGGCTGACGGTATTCGGGTGGATTCGCAGAAAATAGAGGCTGTTAAGACTTGGCCTAGACCTACAACACCTACTGAGGTACGTAGTTTTCTCGGACTAGCAGGTTACTACAGGAGGTTTGTGGAAAAGTTTGCCTCGATCTCGGCGCCTTTAACAAGGTTAACACAGAAGGCAGCTAAATTTCAGTGGACTGAAGCTTGTGAACGGAGCTTCCAACTGTTGAAAGATAAGTTGACTACGGCTCCAGTCCTAACTCTTCCCGGAGGGGCCGGAGGGCTATGTTATTTATTGTGATGCTTCGGTGTTGGGATAGGTTGCGTGTTGATGCGGCATGGCGAGAGTTATAGCCTATGCCTCCCGACAACTCGAAAAGCACGAAAGAAATTACCCCACCCATGACCAGAGTTAGCGGCGGTGATTCATGCTTTGAAAATATGGAGACATTATCTCTATGGCGTACATGTTGACATTTACACGGATCATAAGAGTCTCCGACATCTTTCAAGCAAATGGAGCTCAATTTGCGGCAAAGAAGGTGGTTGGAGCTGCTGAAAGATTATGATGTTGACATCCTTTATCACCCAGGAAAGGCCAATGTGGTAGCAGACGCACTCAGCCATGTAAATCTATGGGCAGTTTGGCAGATGTACCGCCAGGGAAGAAAGAGATAGTCCACGAGGTTCGACAATTAGCCAATCTGGGAGTTCGTTTGTTGGATTCTGAAAGTGAAAGAATATTTGTGCGAGGTGTTGCTGAGTCGTCTATTGTAGAAGAGGTAAAGAGGCACCAGTATGAGGACCCTATTCTTGTACATTATAGAGATACAACACATCAGAAAGGTGAGACCCCATTCGAAGTTACATCCGACGGAGCACTTCGATTCAGAGGCAGGTTATGTGTACCCGAGGTTGCAGGGTTACGGCAACAGGTTATGGGGGAGGCACATTGTGCTCGTTACTCTGTTCATCCAGGATCAACTAAGATGTATCATGACCTTAGATGCCTGTATTGGTGGGATGGCATGAAGAGAGATATAGCAGAGTTTGTTGCTCAGTGTCCAAATTGTCGGCGAGTTAAGACCGAGCATCAAAAGCCGGGGGACTATTGCGGGAGATGGAGATTCCTACCGGAAATGGGAGGTAATCAATATGGACTTCGTCACGGTCTACCTCGCACTCCAAGGAAGTATGACTCTGTCTGGGTCATCGTTGATAGATTGACGAAATCAGCTCATTTTCTGCCAGTTAGGACTACATATTCAGCGGAAGATTATGCCAGACTATATATCAAGGAAATAGTAAGACTGCATGGGGTTCCTACGGCTATTATCTCTAACAGGGGAGCCCAGTTTACAGCTAATTTCTGGAAATCTTTCCAAGAGGGATTGGGGACCCAAGTGAGCCTCAGCACAGCATTTCATCCTCAGACTGACGGACAGGCTGAGCGTACTATCCAGACACTACAAGATATGTTACGGGCCTGTGTCATTGATTTCAGAGGTAGTTGGGATGATCACTTGGCGCTTATCGAGTTTGCGTATAATAACAACTACCATACTAGTATCCGATGGCACCATATGAGGCTCTATATGGCGAGAAAGTGCGCATCACCTATAGGCTGGTTTGACGTGGGTGAGACTAAGTTGATAGGCCCAGATATGATTCAGCAGGCTGTCGATAAGGTGAAACTTATTCAGGAGAGATTACTGGCAGCCCAGAGTCGACAGAAGTCATATGCAGATAATAGACGTCGACACCTAGAATTCCAGGTGGGCGATTGGGTATTCTTGAAGGTGTCACCCATGAAGGGTGTTATGAGGTTTGGTAAGAAAGGAAAGTTGAGTCCGAGATACATTGGACCTTATCAGGTTGTCCGAAAGGTAGGCAAAGTTGCCTACGAATTAGATCTACCAGCTAATTTAGGGCCAGTGCATCCGTGTTCCATGTGTCCATGCTTCGGAAGTGTATAGGCGATCCGTCTAGGGTATTTCCTCCGGCAGATGATGTTCGAGTAACCAGAAAAGTTGTCCTATGAAGAGCATCCGATAGCTATACTTGACCGTCAGATCAGGAGATTGCGAACCAAAGATGTGGTTTCGGTTAAAGTATTGTGGCGGAATAATAACAGGGAAGAGATGACCTGGGAAGCTCAAGAGGAGATGAAGAAGAAATATCCCCAATTGTTTATTACGCTTGCGGTGTAATCTAAACTCCTTGCTTAAATATGTAAATGATCCGATCAATCTATGTGCTATTAATAAAAGAACCCTTTTCCCCGATTCTTATAAGACCGGTGGGGTTAGAACAACATTCGAGGACGAATGTCCTAAAGGGGGGAAGAATGTTATGTCCCGTATCTTTACATAGGGACATTATAAAGCTAAGTGCGACAAGTTAAAGACAAAGCGGTTTTAGGGTTCCCGGTAAGGGTTTTCACCTCCCGATTTCGTTTCTATGCACAAGTTGCCTATGGATTTCGTTTGGTATAAGAAAATTATTGGAGAATAAGGGTTAATTAACCAAGATTGGATGACTAAGTGAGATTAAGAACTTAATTACATCATTAGTGAGCCTAAGTGGCCGTGTGGGCCCCACTTGTGGTTTGGCCAACTCTTATTGGCTAAGAACTTGGGTGGGACACATGTCAACTTTGTGGACTGCATATATAAGGAGGATTGCTGATTCATAGTTCAATTAAACTTTCATTTCTACATTACAAAGTTGGAGAAATTAAGAGATAGAGAGAGAGTCTCGGCCATAGTCGGCGAGAACACCCTCCTCCAAATTGATCCAAAAAAATTAATTTTCCAAGCAAATTAACTCCTCATCAAGTGTATAAGGACGTGTAGTAGTTGTTGGGAAGAGACAAGGAGGTGTAGCATTCAATAGAGTTAAAGATTCGGCCAAGTTTGAAGGACAAATTGCAAGGTAAGCATGATCATTGTTCTTGTGTTGTATGAAGATTTGAATGTATAATTCATGCATGTTGTTGTTGGATTGTTGTTGTGGTTGAATTTGAGGTTGAGCCGTGAGCTTGGTGAAGCAAGGGTGGTTCCATTTTGCATGTATTGTTGGTAAATAAATGTATGTCAACATATGTAATTGAACAAGATTGTAGAAATTGGTTTATGATGTGCATGTTAGAATTGGGCTGTTTTCTTAAAGTTTGAATGAGCCATGTGTTGTAGATTTGAATGGAATTATGTTTGGTTTTCTTGTACATGTATTGGAAATGGATTGAAGGTGTTGTAGTGTGGATAAATGAGTGAAAATCATGGAGTTGTAGGGATGGCATTGAAACCGTGTAAGGGGGTTGTTTTAGGGGAGTTTATGGACTGTTTTGTGCCAAGTTTTGATTGTTGTTGTTATGCACATTGTGGTATATTGCATGTATGTTGAATGTGTGAATTAAGGTGTTAATGAAACAAATCATGTTGAGGTGTATAGGCAGTCCAAAACCGTGGACTGTTTTGGGTATTAGAAGTGAAGTAATGTTGTTGAATGTTGTTATGAACATGTAGTAAAAGTGAAATGGTATTGTTGTATGGGCTGTTTGGCCGTGAGTTGGGACTGAATAGAATGATATACAAGCTGTCCAAAGTCCCCTAAGTCATGTTAAACAAGTTTGGAATGATATAAGAAAGAATGATTAGTAATGTTAGCTTGTAGCGCTAGTTGGTTTGTATGCGAACGAAACGTCGTCTAAATGTTTGAAAGGGATTGTGAGCGTCAGAGTGCGTGTTAAAATCCTTTGTAAACTAATTGTAGCTCTTGATATCTTGATATAGGATAAGTGTTGTTGGGCAGCAAGTACAAGTTATTATACGACTAAACGCTAAAGGTACGTAAAGCCTACTCCTTCCTTCTTTTTGGCATGTTCTAGACGTAAGTAAGATATAATCCGAGCCTCGGGGTAACTCCACTCTCTAACTCCTAGTATGACATGTGATTGTTATTCATCCTTAATGTTGAAAATGTTGGAATGGTCGAGTTATGATCTCGCTATCTATTACATGATTGACTTGTATGTAACGTATAGGAGTTCTTTCTCTTAAAAGGAATTGCATAGGTATGTTGAGTTTTTATCAAATGTAACATGCTAGGGTGATACATGTACATGAATCTTGAAACGTTCCTTAATATAGTTTATAGTAATTGAAAAGAATTTAATGTGATTAGTGTCCCGATGTCCGAGAACCGATTTAGTTTACTATTCATTGAGTCTCAAAGATGTTTTACTTTTATGTGGTTGCTTATTATTCTCGCTCGTGCTTACCGCTATATCCTTCACCGAGTCCCGGGCCGGGGTACGTTCTCGTGCGCACAACTATTATACTATTCACCGAGTCCCTCACTAGAGGGCGGGACACGTTATATATATATATATATATATGATGATGATATGATGATATGATGATTTGGAGATGGAGGCCGGGAGGGCATATATTCCTTATTACCGAGTCCCTTACTAAAGGGCCGGGACACGAATATGTTTATGTTTATGATGTTATGATTATAAATACCGAGTCCCTTACTAAAGGGCCGGGACACGTTATATATGTTATATACGGAATGATTATGCGAGTTTGATTATAAAACACTATATTGATATTGATATGAGAACGATACAGATGAAATATGTTCAAAGGCAAGTTTTTTTTTGAAACTCTGATTGTTGCATTGAATCCTGTTCACCTTGTCATAGATACGATTCTCTTTACTTTGTTTCATGCTTTATATACTCAGTACATATTCCGTCATCGACCCCCCTTTCTTCGGGGGGGCGTTTCATGCCCGCAGGCGGACGCTCGTTTCGGAGATCCGCCGACCTAGGACATCTACTCAACTATTTCAGAGTGCTCCTTTGTTCCGGAGCATAGTTTCGTGGTATAGCCTTTTGATATGTATATATGTTGTTGCTCAGGGTACGGCGGGGCCCTGTCCCGTCATATGATGTCGTTGTCACTCTTAGAGGTCTGTGGTCACATGTGTGGGTCTATGTGTAGTTGATGTTTTGTTGTGTGGACATGACTTGTGTTTGGGGCGTACCCATTTGTAGTGGCAGCCTTGCCGGCTCGCGTAGATATATGTTTATTATGGCAGCTGTGTATGAAGGTAGCCTTCTCGGCTTATGTTTTGTTGGGACGTTCCCCTATATATATATGACAGCCTTGCCGGCTTTTGTGCGGTATTAACTGTTAAAGGTTGTAACTCTTCAGGAGCTAGGTAGCTTTGATATGCATACGTCTTGTCTTTATACTTATAACGGTTCGTGCATGCTAGTAGTGTATGACTATAGATAACAAGTGAATACGAGTGCTCTCGTCATCTCTACGGCCTACGGGGTCCGGGTCCGAGGGATATGAATATCTCGGTCTCTATCGGGGTCCGAGAAGGTGCCCTCGTCGGAATAACCCGCAACCACTCGATAAGGAGGGCTAGAGTAATCCGTAACACTCACCGGGGTGGGCGGGTCCGACCTAGTGCTCTACCAGAAGCGCTAGTACGACCTCGGGAATCTCCTCCTCCGGTGTCCCAGACGAATACTCGGACGGATGCGTGTCATAATTGTCCCCTGCAGGGTCCTCCTCCCCGGAAGTCAAAAACTCGGGGAGTCGTGTTCGGTCCTCCGAGGACCGCCCTCAATAGAATAACCGAGGCTCATCGCTTCGGTCCCCGGAGCCTAGGGTCTGGATCAACTCGGGGGCCTTCTTAGCACTCCCCGCTTCCGAGTCGATCTATTCATCTTTTGTCGATGCGCACTTTCCTACGAGAAAAGGGGTCGAAACGATCTCTCTGAGACTCCGGCTCAATCGCACGATCTAAGATAGAAAGAAAGGTCAATGATTCCCAAATGCCCCCTTGCCCCCCTGGGTTAAAAAGTGT
>NW_026714552.1:0-36319 GCF_029784015.1 Lycium ferocissimum | reverse complement strand
AAATTGGTTATAATTACCTCAAAATGAAAAGGTTCTCTGCAGTCTCTTTTATATTTTAAAATATAATTTTATTTAAAAGCTTGAAAATTGCATCCAAAATTTTTCCCGTTTGGATACCCCCCGTTTCAATTTGTTTTTGGTTTTGATTTGATATGAAGTTTAAAAAAGTAAATAAGACTTTTGAATTTTGTGGTGCTAAACTAAAAATATGTAGAGTGTATCAAAATGTCATTTGATCTTATGGTCTTAAAAATGTCATATAGAAAGTTAAAATTAAAGAGTTGCCAAAAAAGAAAAGAGGCATGTTTTTTGAAACAAACTAAAAAGAAAAGTAAGACAAACAAATTATAACCGATGGAGTAATTAACATTTCACTATATTAAGTGAATCTGCATGTAATCCAATGTGAGATTTTGACAACAGGGGTTTGGGATTTTACTTTTCAACGGTCAAATTATATGCTTTTGACTAAAACATTTAATTTTGTTCCATTAGATATTTTTAAATTTGAAATGCTAATTATATTTGATTATATATGAATGTCTCATATATATATATATTCTCTTTCGAAAATCGAGAAAATTTAGAACAACTTTAAAAATATTCAAAAAATGATTTAGTCATCTATAATATATAAAAACTTATCGACTTGATTGAGATAAATGAAACAAGGAATATTGTAAGGGGATTTTGAGGCACTAGCGGCTGGCACGGGATAAAATTGCACTTTAATTATTTGAGAAAAAAAAATGAGAAAATCGTCAAATGCCCCCTCAACGTTTAGTCGGTTTAATTATGACGCACCCAACATTTGCGGGCGACTTATTACCCCCCGAATAATTTTAAAGTAAATTAATTTCATCCTGAAAAGCTATGACTAGATCGGCCTCATGTGAGTGAAATACACGCGCGAAATACACGCGCCTTACACGTGTATTTTACCAATTAAATATTTTTAATTTTTTTTTCATCTTCTTTTTGTTTCTTTTCCTAATCTATCTTCTTCCACCATCCACCACACCAAAAATCACCATTAAAAGACTTGGCCAAAGAAATTAACTTTTCTATTTATCTTGAGCACTAAACAACCTTTGATTTTTTATTTCCCTTTATCTTCACCAATGATCTCTTTCGACTGTTCCAACTTCTTCGATCTTTCAATTTTGCCACGCTCAATAGTCCAAAAAATCAATTCAAAGGGAAAACTGAAAGATCGAAGTTGAGCATAGCAAGATTGGGTTTTGAATTAATTTGTAGTGGAATGAAAATTGGGTTTCCATTCAGTTTTGAAATTTGCGTTTTCAAAATTGGGTTTTGAAAGATCAAAGATCGAAGTTGATTTTTTGGACTATAGAGCATGGCCAATGCTCAAAAATCACCTCTTCTTTTAGTTTTTCTTGATTTGGGTTTGCAATTAGGTTGTAATGGAATAAAATTACTAATTGGGTCTCTTGATATTTCATTTTCTCATCTTGTTTTTTCTAAAAAATGATTTGTGATTAGTGAAAATTAGTTTGGAAGTTGTGAAACTCGAAGGGCAATGAAAGACCAAAAAAAAAAAAAAAAAAAAAATCGCGTAAAATTGCATACTGTGAGGGGAAGTGTGTGTAACAAAGAAGAAGAAAGGGATAAAAGATAAAGAAAAAAAGGAAAATACTAAGAAAAGACAAAAAGTAGAAATGTTGAAAAGTATTATTTTAATATTTTATTTGCTTCTCACTCTCTCATCTCTCAAAGATTAGAGAGTGAACTACACTCTCTCTGTGCCACCTCACCATCTAGGGTGAAATATTCACTTTAAAATTGTCCGGGGGTAATAGGTCGCCCCTAAAAGTTGGGTGCGTCATAATTAATCCGACTAACTGTTGAGGGGGCATTTGACGATTTTCTCAAAAAAATATATAACTATGCGAAAGTATTGAATAATTAATAAGTACCATTATAGTTTGTACTAATCCTTAGTTTATTCATTTATTACTCAATGAGCTCGTGATGATAAAAAATATTCTATTATTGCAAGAAAGGCTAAATTAAAATATGAACTTTCTATTTCTCAAGGTGAATTACACTATGAAAACAGAGTAAAACTAATAAAAATAAAAGAAAAATAGGACTATCTAAAGACTCATTCGAACAACTACCACTTGGATTAATATAGGAAAACAGAGGTAAAAAAAGAACTTCAACCTTTGGGGGCATGGGTACTCTTGGCCTCAGAGCCTTTAGTTTAGATCCACCTCATTAATTTCGTTATCAACATAAAATGTATGCCCAATAGGAACATCCAACTGATTTATCAAGGTTCTTGTGAACTTAGACGGAACTCCATTCAAGTTTACATCGGTTGAATTTGGAACCCTGGCATGATTCCTTCTTGTTGACAACTGCATTTGTGCCTCACTATTTGTCTACACACGTTGATGACCACCTATGTTACCTCTAATCGAACGGTGACGATATGACGGTGGTTCTCGGGACACATTTCTCTCATTTCTATCGATCTTAAATGTTGCGTTGGTAGGTCAAGTATTATTGGCCGTGATGATAAACTAGATCTTCTCGAACCTTCTGCTATGTGTATCTCTTGTTGTGGCTATATCGGGTGAGATAAAACATGATTCATGACGTCTTGATAAGTGCAAATGATTTGGCTACATAAAGGACATTGGAGCAGTGTAGGGTGAGAACTCGACATTCTTAAAGAAAAGTGAAAGAAATCAGAGCAAAACCTGCTCTATCTTATGAATTTAGCACGAGGAGGACGACTTTCAAGTAGCACATCAATACTATGAATTGGAAATAATTTATAGCTCGAGCTCACCTTTACTTTTGACTTCCACACGTGCCATAATAAGATAGGTTTTTAAGAATAAATAATATCATTGATGCTAGGAGTGATAACTCTGCAAACAAATTTGAAAGTAATTGACGTTTTATGCTATTTAGAGATACTTATTTCCTTTTTCGCAATTATTATTTTTGTCGCATTATATTGGACACCATATAATAATTTCTTTCTCAACATAGCGGGTATAAAATAATTCTTTTTGTGTAGATGATTATGTTGTCCTGATTTAATTTATTCAGACCTCGACTAATATATGGGGTACTCAAATTTTTGTATAAATATTGGGAAATTCAACCTATCAAGTTTTAGTCAAATGAAAAGAATTCACACAATGTCGCCTCCGTTAAGATAAGGGAAACACCATCCTCATATGGTTTTAGTTGTAAATGGTGCAAAATTAATTATTATTTCAATATTAATATTTTAGTCATCGACATGAGTATTTTCAAGAGTATTTCAATATGCACGTTGGACATTCCGACATAGAAAATGGGAGCAGTTGAAAGAATAAATAATATTTATAAAAGATACAACAACAACCCAGTGTCTGTCTTATGATTTATAAGTTTTAATTAAGCAAATAAAGTTTATAAGAAATACAAAAAACAAATATATATAAATTTCATAGTTGTTTCTTTGAACAAACGAGTTTGAATTCATGAGTTTGTTTTTAGAAATGGGCTTAAGGTATACAATTCTTTAGCCTATTAGAGATACATAATTTTTTTACTGAAAATGTATACAAATTATTTAAAAGTATTTATAAATAACAATACATTGTATATATATAATCATAAAAATTATATATATAATCATAAAAATTATGTATAAAATTTTGTCGGATTGGTTCAATTTTTTCTTCGGTTTGCTTTTAGTAAAACCAAAACTAAACCAAATATAATCGATTTTTTTATTTTTAAAATTTAAAACCAAACTAAACTCAACCCAAATAAATATCGATTTATTTAATCGGTTTGATTCGGTACTCGATTTGAATCGATTTTTAATCAAACCGTGAACACCCTTCACCATCAACTCATACGTGCGAGAATTCTGTCACATTAAAGATAAATGTGAAGGTTATTAATTTTTCTTGAGTACGAAGAAAAAGGAAAAAGAAAAGAGAAAGACTAATCACAGGCTCAAAAGAAAGATATTACACCTTTTGGACTATGCTCAAGAACTAACAATTAGGATAAAATTTACAAGCAATCACCTTTTTGTTTTTAAATTGAAATTTAATGATAGTGACCATTTTAAAAATATAGACAAAAAATGAAGTGTTATTTAATCCTAATAACTGTCTTCAAATTATGCAGATTATAGGCCAATTCGAAAACAATGAAACTGACGTACACACAGGGGCGGAGCTAGGTGGAGGATAGGGGTTTCATCCGAACTCCATTCGCCGAAAAATTGTGTTGTACATATAGGGTCAAATATGAGTTAATGTACCTCCATGACACAACTGAGAAGCTTAGCTCAATGGTCAAGGAGGTTTAAATTAACCCTAGCGTCGATGTTCGATTATGCTCGCTGCACTTGCTGAAGTATTTTCCTGATTTTTAGCTTTGGAGTTTCCCCCACACTTTAAGCTATACTTTTATCAAGAAAAGACCCAAAATGGTCCTTTATATTTGGATTTCCCCTCAAACTAGTCCACATTCTTTGAGGTATAGAGCACTAATAATCCTTCATCTCTCAAATAACGGAGCACATTTAATCCTAGCTATTATATCTATAACCAACAGAATCTCCCACCTTCCGTTAAAGTTCATATTCTCTGGAAAAAAGAACTAATTGCTCTTCTAGGTAGGTTTGCTTATCAGTTGGATCGGACGGATTATTACGCTTAACGGTAAGGCATATTGGTTATCGGCTTTTAAATGTCAGTGTATATTTAGGGTAAATTTTCTGTGTTCATGTACATATATTAACTTTTGAACACCCTGAACATATATTACAGTGTATATTTAGGTCCAGTTATTTTTCCGAACACCCTGAGTGAAAATCCTGGATCCGCCACTATAGCCAACCGATAAGATATCGGTTGGGTCGGTATTGGGTTAGATATTATCGGGTGGTTATTGACCGGTGTATTAGCTAAATCTAAAGGACAAGGAAAATTAAAATCACAACATGTTGTCCAACTTCCACCAATGAAATCAAAATCACAACTTCTAATTCTTTTGCACAACTGCTTTATATTAGAATTAGATACAAATTATAGAAATTGAGCTCTTACTGCAAATTGAGAAAAATGTAAATTGAGGATTTAGAAGTTGAATAGTTGGCAAAGTTTAGCTATAAATAATAAACATAGAATTAAACCATCTAAATGTTCAGAATATAAGAAAATTAATTAGATATCTTTCGTGCGGTGAGAAAAAGAGATCTTCAAATAACTTTTGCAAGTCAAGTTTGAAGAACACTAATTCTAAACCATTTAGACGAAGCAAAGAAAAAGCATTACCAAAAAGGATATTCATATCAAGTGGTCATTGTCTTATACTATATACTCAAATCTCCCCATAATCATTTTCTAGTCTTCTTTTTCATCTGTCCACCATTTAATCTTTTTTTTCTCCTTCTCCCTGCCAGAAATAATACATCACAAAAATGGATGAATTACGAAAAAAATTTGTAAGAAAACAAATTAAAATCCTATATGTTATATGTTTTTGCTTAGATCCATACATGATACGAAAAACTAACTTACAGAATGAAAATATCAAAAAATAAGATCATACATGATATCTTTGTTAAGTATTTTTAGTGCACATTAAAAGGGACAACACAGGGCTGGGAGAATAGCATACCTGAAAAGAAAAGAAGAATAAAAAGATATGTATATGGCAAAAAACAAAATATCTAGAGGCAGATGATGAATTGTCACTGTAATTATCTGCGACTAATATTTTTCTCAAACAAGTGTCTACCATCTACTGGCAGTTGATGCAAAATAGGTCTGTGGAAAACATTATGACTCGTTATTGGTGTTTTCAAAGGTTATGCAGCACTTACCAAGAATTATTCTGGTTAGACGATGTTCACAACAACAAAGGAGCCCTATCTCAAGTTCTCAACAGCCTCACTTATTTTTCCCCCCTGTTTGTATGCACTCCAAAACATGTGCTGAACAAAAGCTTAGAGGGTATATATAAAACCAGTAACTAGAAAAAAAAAACGGTTTTAGGCTTAATGTAGTATAATAAACTAGTATCCGCACCCGCGCGATGCGCGGTCAGTATTAAAGAATAACAATCATAATACGTTAACCTCATCAAAAAAGGATTGCTTTCTAATCCTAAGTAAACAAAATTAATGATTAATCAAAATGCCAAATATCTTGCAATTTGATAAAGCTAAGTAGAATCACAAATAGTCAAAAGTTGATAGAGCTCCTCTATAATCCAAGTTTGAGGACTATACATAGGTTTAGACTCCTAAATTTCCGTCCAAGCTATGTTATGAATAAGTTCTTTGTGTTATCCCAATGAGCTGCATCTGAATCTTTTTTCTTGATCAAGTAAAGGTTTATTGAAGAGCTAATGTTGAATCTTTTATAGAAGCCGAACAATTATCGCTCGACAATCGTCTAATAACTCTTATTCTCTCCTAGTTCACTTTGGAATGTTAATGTCTTCCTCGGTTGAGCAGTATTAATCATGAAATCGAAGCTTCTGACTACTCGTTGTAGTCATCATCCTGTTCAAAATCATTATGCAACAGATCAACTCCACCTATATAGCTACCAATTATTAGCACAATCAAGTCCTTAAGTAACCTAACCAGTGAATTACAGTACTTAATAGAATTTCAGTATCCTAAATGAGAAATTATCTACAACATGTGTAAAATAGGTACCACATGACTACTGTTTCGTCATCTTGCAGTTTTCTTCCAGTGAATTTACTGTTTCTTGAGCTGCTCAAGTTCTTTCTTTTTGCTGCTGAGATTTCTATTGTGGATGTTGATCGTATTTTCCAGCAGCCTACAATATATTTTCCAAAGAAAACCAAAATCAATTGTAAAACTCAAAAACTGGTGCTATTATATGCCAATATATAATAGTTTCAAATATATCTTAGTAAATTAAACATGAAGTTCTCGGGACCTTTCAGCACATGAGTAGTAAACATGCCAAGTAACTTGATCGCTAAGTGCGATGTTTCCTCTTCAATTCCTTTTTGTTTGACAAAGTTTAAAGTGTTTCAACTCCTAGATGCACCCAAGAGTTTTTCTATTTTTGTTCTAGCATAATCATGTCCATAATCACATTGAAATCTCTGCAAGGCATGTTAAATTCTAAAACGTACCAACCGCCACTTGTTCTCCAATCTTTGCTACCTGTCAATATTAATATTGCAAGGATTATTCCCTTAGCTTGACAGAAGTAAGCCAGTTGTTCCCTGACTTGAATGAATTGCTTCCATTTTGCAACTTAACAATAAGATCATCTTTACATTTTCAGTAAATTATCTTCTTATGATAAACATAAAGAAACAATGACTGATGAGTGTTGTAGAGGAAAAAATACAACTAGCACCTTTGTAATGTTGATTTTCAATATCCGGCAAGTACAATTAGCATGATAAAGAGATTCTTACCTAAAGTTTAGCATGGTGTTAGACGGGCTGATAAGTCCAACTAATAGTTTTCTATTTAGTTAAAGTTCCTTAACCCTCTTCTTACTGTTTACATTCTCCATACGACAAAACATCTCTCCAATGTTTAGCTAGATTAATAAGGAAATAAAACAAAGAAATAAGGAATATAGAAAGCAGACTGGAAAATAAGTATTTAATATAGCAGAATATATATCTTGTAAGAAGATCACTCCATTCTTTTTATTAACACTCAACATGCTAGAATAAGAATGGCAATTTGACAGAGAGAGGGGTAGTGCTACTCTTTCCACTTTAAGCATATTTATATTAACTTCTCCTACGTAATGCAAACTTGAGAAACTGAAATTACTTTAAGCTTCCTCCATTTTCAAGAACACAACATGAATGACTTTTTACCATATCTATCATTTAAACTTTAAAAAAAAAGAAAAAAAAAAGGGGCAGCCCGGTGCACTAAAGTGAGCATATAATCTTTCATTCTGTATAAATATTTCAAGATTATTTCTAAGATATTAAAATTTTCACTAGTGCGAGAGAAAAACTTTCGATGCCTTTCACATATAATTACAAAGCAAAAATGAAAAAGATTCTGTTAGACTCGATTTTTTTTTTCAAACTTTTGGAGCAAATAAATAAAAAAAATTAAAGTCATTCCTAAGAAATCAAGATTTTCACCAAATGCAAAGGAAAAGTTTCTAAGGAATATCCAATGAAATGCAGAAATCAAGGTTTTTTTCTTCATGTATTTGATAAATTTATACTGTTTGTATCCAATTTTTTCAAGGTTATCTCTGTCTAATAATAGCAACGGTATGATCACCTCTATTAGAATTTAAAATTCTAACCCAATAATCTTCTGTTTTAGAATTTCCTGCATAATTCTCTATACACTCAGTTTTTCCGAAATTCTCAACATTAACGATCCATTCTAACAATGATCTTTGCTTGTTTCCATTTAATTTTTGAACTCCCTCTGTCAATGGCAATTTTTTTTTTTTTTTTTATCATTTTCCACGAAATCAAAACGCTTCAAAGATATTTCAGAAGAAATGCATCGAGAAACAAAAAAAAAAAAAAAGAAGTTCAATACTCAGTTTTTTCATATACTTACCAATGCAAAAAGGCGCAAGAAATAGAGCAGCCAAAAGATTACAATCCTCAATACTTTTTGAAGTCCGAAAAAAAAATAATCAAAGATAGCTGTGGAGAACTTGATAAACTAAGAGTATTTTCAAAGCTTACTCCTTCCTTCAAAAACAAAACATGAATGCGTTTTATACTCATATAACACAAGTTCGTGGTTGATCTCTAAAATGTAGGAGTTTACTTTGTAACTTAAAATTTCATGATATGAGAAAGAAATGTAAATCAGAGAATTATAACTGAAATTTCACGTAAATACGCAAAAAGAAACCTCTGCAAAGGAAAAGATTACCTATGCAATATCTTGATCTCCATTTTACAGCGGTGTAATTGTTAGGTTTTTGGGTTTTCCCTTCCTATATGGAATTGGATTAATAAAACCCAATCCAATTTGGACTAGGCCGCTTTTGCCCAAAAATTACTCTATATATAGGATCAATTTTAGGTCTTATTTTTAGAACACAAGAGTGAATTCATAGCAGCCATATAGAGAGAAAAATATGAGAGAGAAAGCAGATTTTCGTCCAGAATTTTTTTGCTACAGCAGTCCACTTTAAATTGCTTTCCCAATTCGTTAACCGTTGGATCGTGCTGAAATTTGAACTGGGGTTTCTAAACATCTGGTTCTTCAATTTCAACGGTGAAGATCAGATTTTGGGATCTGTAGCTCCAGTTTTCGAGTACGAACAGTAGCTCATTTTTGGGGGTGATTTCTCTCCTTTTTTCGCTAGTTTTGGTGCTGCCTTTTATGTATTGTTGCTCCATGCTTGGCTTTGTTGTTGTAGCCATTTGGAGAACATTGTTGTAACTCTTGTTGTTTATAGTGGAGCTTTTGTGGGCCGGAGGTCCCGTGGATGTTTCCTCTTCACTTTGAAGGAGTTTTACCATGTAAATTTGGTGTCTCTTGCATTCGATTTATTTTTGCTTGCTTTGCTATTTTATTGTTGGTATAGCTGCTGCCCGAATTTCCATTTGTGCTAGTGTTTATTGTCTTCTCTTGGTTCAAATAGTGTGAGAAGTTTCGACTTGCATTTTCTTCTGTTACATCGTCGTGCAATTTTGGTTATTGCTTGTTTCTTCCCAACAAAGTGGTATCGAGCTTGTAGTTGTATTTGGTTGTGTCAATTATCTATTTGAATGATGGAGGCAAATATGAGCAAGATGGTTTGTTTAAATAAGCATTAAATTACCATATTTGGAAAAGCAAGATGAAAGATCTTCTATTTGTCAAGAAATTGCATTTACCTGTGTTTGCTTCTAAGAAACTCGAGTCTATTGAAGATGAGGATTGGGAATTTGAGCATTTACAGGTTTGTGGCTATATTAGGTAATGGGTTGAAGATAATGTTCGAAATCATATTGTGAATGAGACAAATGCTAAAAGCTTGTGGGAAAGCTCAAGACACTTTATGCTTCAAAGACTGGCAATAATAAGTTGTTCCTACTGAAACAATTGATAAATATTAGATACAAAGTGGGCAGCCCTATTTCTGATCATATCAATGATTTTCAGGGTGTCCTTGATCAGCTGTCTGGAATGGGTGTCAAGTTCGATGAAGAAATACAGGGACTTTGGCTTCTTAATACTTTGCCGATTTTGGGAAACTCTTCGAGTTTCTTTGATTAATTTCGCTCAGTGATGGTGTAACTATGGAATATCCTAAGAGTGGTATTTTGAATGAAGAGATGAGAAAAAGATCTCAAGCTTCGCCTTTTTCAACTTCATACTCCGATGTTTTGGTTACTGAAGACAGGGGGAGAAGTAACTTCAGAGGTCAGAATGACAGAGGAAAAAGTAGAAGCAAGTCAAGAACCTCCAGGTATAAGAATCTTACATGTGACTATTGTCACTTGAAAGGGCACATCAAGAAACATTGCTATAAGTTTAAGAGAGAATAGAAAAGGCAAAAGAAAGAAGGCGATAATGAAAATCGTGTTCTTTGTTGTCTGCCGAAAATGATCTTCTTGTTGCTTGTGGTAAAAATGATATCAATCTTTTTTGTGATGAGTCTACCTAGGTTTGTGGATTCAAATGCCACTTCTCATGTCACGCCAAAGAAGGAATTATTTTCTTCTTATACTCCGGGTAATTTTGAAAATCTACGAATGGGAAATGATAGTGAGGTTGAGGTACTTGGTATTGGCACAGTTTGCCTGAAAAGTAATAATGGTTCAAGGTTGGTTCTTAACAATGTCAAGCATGCTCCAGATGTTCGGCTGAATTTAATTTCTGTAGGACAGCTTGATGATGATGGTTATGATCAAACCATTGGTGGTGGCCAGTGGAAGCTTCTTAAAGGTTCAATGATTGTGGCTCGAGGTAACAAGATATCTGACTTGTACTTATTTCAGGGCTCCATTTGTAGTGACTCAGTAAATTTGGTGGAGAATGATACTTCATCAAGGTTGAGTCATATGAGCGAGAAGGGGATTGATAATTTGGCTCAGATGAATTTGCTTTCTGGAGTGAAACAAGCAAAGTTAAAGAGATGTGTTCATTGCTTAGCTGGAAAACAGAAAAGAGTTTCTTTTCAGAGTCATTCACCTTCAAGAAAGCTGGATTTGCTGGAGTTGGTACATTCTGATTTGTGTGGTCCTTTTAAAGTAAGCTCTCGTGGTGGTGCACTTTACTTTGTGACTTTTATTGATGATCATTCTCGCAAACTCTGGGTATTTCCTTTGAAGTCCAAGAATCAAGTACTTGATGTATTCAAGACTTTTCAGGCCATGGTTGAGAGACAGACAGGGAAGAAACTAAAATGCATCCGCTGAGACAATGGTGGTGAATACATTGGTCCCTTTGATAATTATTGTAGACAGTAGGGTATTCGGCATCAGAAAACTCCTCCAAAGACTCCTCAGTTAAATGGTCTAGTAGAGAGGATGAACAGAACTCTAGTTGAGAGGGTTAGATGTTTGCTTTCAGATGCTAAGCTGCCAGATTCATTTTGGGCAGAAGCACTTAATACTGCTGCTTATGTTATCAATTTATCTCCTACTGTTGCTTTGGATGGTGATGTCCCTGACAGAGTTTGGTTTGGTAAGGATGTCTCTTATGCTCATCTGAGAGTCTTTGGGTATAAGGTTTTTGTGCATGTTCCTAAGGATGAGAGGTCAAAGCTGGAAGTTAAAACTAGGCAATGTATCTTCATTGGTTATGGTCATGACAAATTTGGCTATCGTTTCTATGATCCAGTTGAGAAGAAACTTGTTAAAAGCCGTGATGTTGTGTTCTTTGAAGACCAGACAATCAAGATTTTGACAAAGCTAAGAATGTTGATTCTCGAGCAATGAAAGCTTAGTTGATGTTGACCCAGCTTCCCGTGACTATTACACCTCGAAGAAAATCTTCAAAATAATGAAGATCAAGTTGATAATGAAGATAGTGATCATGTTCGTAATGACCCGATGATGTTGTTGATGCTCCGTGGAAGATGATGTGGTTGGCAACAACCATTTGCTATTGATTCTCCGTAGACTTCTCCCAGAAGATCTATTAGAGAGAAAGTACCTTCATCTCGTTATTCTTCTAATGAGTTTGTCCTCTTAATTGATGGGGGAGAACCTGAAAGTTTTGATGAGGCCATGGATAGTGAAGAAAAAGAAAGGTGGTTTGATGCTATGCAAGATGAGATTAAATCCTTGCATGATAATCATACATTTGATCTCAAGTTAAGCTTCCTGAGATAGAAAAGCTTTCAGAAACAAAGGTGGGTTTTTAGGTGAAACATGAAGATGGTAACCTGGGCCCACTACATAAGGCTAGATTGGTTGTCAAGGGCTTTAATCGTAAAAGGGAGTTAATTTTGATGAAATCTTTTCTCCAGTTGCGAAGATGTCATTCATACGAGTTGTTCTGGGCTTTGATCCAAGTCTAGATTTAGAGTGTTGCTTGATCGCCGGGATGGCGGTTTCCTCCACATAGTCGGGAGGGGGAGAATTGTTAGCTTTTTGGGTTTTTCCTTCCTATGTGGAATTGGATTAATAAAACCCAATCCAATTTGGACTAGGCCACTTTTGCCCAAAAATTCCTCTATATATAGGATCAATTTAGGTCTTATCTTTAGAACACAAGAGTGAATTCATAGCAGTCATATAGAGAGAAAAATGTGAGAGAGAAAGCAGATTTTCGTCCAGAAATTTTCTGCTACAGCAGTCCACTTTAAATTGCGTTTCCCGATTCGTTAACCGTTGGATCGTGCTGAAATTTGAACTGGGGGTTCTCAACATCTGGTTCTTCGATTTCAACAGTATAGATTGGATTTTGTGGTCTGTATCTTCAGTTTTCGAGTACGAACAGTAGCTCATTTTTGGGGGTGATTTCTCTCATTTCTTCGCTAGTTTTGGTGCTATCTTTTATGTATTGTTGCTCCGTGCTTGGCTTTGTTGTTGTAGCCATTTGGAGAACATTGTTGTAACTCTTGTTGTTTATAGTGGAGCTTTTGTGGGCCGGAGGTCCGTGGATGTTTCCTCTTCACTTTGAAGGGGTTTTACCACGTAAATTTGGTGTTTCTTGCATTCGATTTATTTTTGATTGCTTTGCTATTTTATTGTTGGTGTAGCTGCTGCCCAGATTTCTATTTGTGCCAGTGTTTATTGTCTTCTCTTGGTTCAAATAGTGTGGGAAGTTTCGACATGGGTATTTCTTCCGCTGTTACCTCGTCGTGCAATTTGGTTATTGCTTGTTCTTCCCAACAGTAATCACGTAACTTGATGTTCATCAACTCACCTCTTTTCCCAATGTGGAAGAAAACTTGAACAACCTCTAAATTCACATCTGAAGTTCCACAAGTTAGCAAATTCTTCCCTAAAAAAGAGCATCAAATTGATGGCAACTAAAGCGTGTGATCTGATCACCAAAGTTTAGAATTTATTAATCTTGATGGGAAATTAGGATTATTATATACCGAACTCAGAGCAAAGAAAAAAAATGGATTGCACAAACTGATTAATCCAAGTGCCGCTCATAAATCCGATCTCCCCCACCGCCTACAATTAAAAATCTTAAAGAAACCGATTCAGTTTTACCTGAATAGTATAGACAGAAAGTTGTCAAAAAAGACGAAATCGAAGTAAAAGAAAAAACCAAAATTGTTCTTGAGAAATTAAAAGAAAACCACAACTTATTCCCCTTTTCAAAGCACAGAGATAAGCAATACGATGAATTTCAAAAAGAACATGATAAATGTACATTGCCTCATATGGTAGAAATTCATATTATGAAGTGTAGATGTGAAGCAACCCTCAATGTTAGGAGTAGGAAAATTAGGAAAACTCTTTTTTTTTTTTGGTAGGAACTACAGAAGCTTCTAAGTTTCTAATGTTGTATATATATTCCATCATCTAATACTTCTTGCATCGATTTAACTAAAGGAAAAAAATGTCACTTACATGTTTTTAAACTCAAAAATTAGTATCGTTATCTATATTTCTTCATATTATGGCCATGTTACAAAGATGATTCCTTCATTGTAGTCTGTTAAGCCATTCTGCTGCCTTGCGAAATGTACCATTGCACAAGAAAACACGATACATGCCCTCCTCTAACACATCTAATGTTTTAGTCTGGCCAAACTTTTTCAAGTTCCTAGCACCGAGCTTTGGACTGTGGCCATAAACTTTTTAGTAACATATTTATATAGTATAATAGGAGAGGCAAAGGGGTGAAGCTCATTAATTGTTGGTACATACTAATATCGGTTTTGAAGGCTCCTTTTGGTTTCTATTTAAGAAGTAAATTTAAAATAGAAGATATTTTAAGAGTTTCTCCAATTTTTAAACCATGACAATAAAATATTATTTTCAGCGGATGCGCTGAAAGAGAAGAGCCCAAAAAGAGTAGAAAAGGGATAAGAAACTATTTCCTCCTGAACTACACTCGAAATTGCTACGACACACCTTATCTTTTCGTGGGTCCTATTACCTCCCTAAACTTATTTAAAACGGAATAATTACCCCCCTAAACGCTGATGCCCACTCTCATATGGGAGAGTGACATACACTCTCCTTGCCACATGTGTATTTATTTGTTTTCTTTTTTTGTTAATTTTTTTTTCAGTTTACGTGTCAATTTTTTCTAAAAAAAGTAAAAAACTGAATTTTCTTTAAAAAAATTTGAAAATCTGATTTTTTAAAACCCCTTTTTGAAAAAAAAAACTGAAAACATGGATTAAAAAACTGAATTTTGTTTTTAAAAAAATGATTTTTAAAACCAATTTTTTTAAAATAAATTGAAATTTGATTTTTTTAAAACAAAACTAAAAACTTGAGTTTTTTTAAAATATGGAAAAGTGGATTTGTTAAAAATATGGAAAACTTGATTATTTTTTTAAAATGTCTTAAAAAATCTAGATTTTCATGATTTCATTTTCTTAGGACACTTTTATTTTTCAAATAAAATCCGAAAAAAGTACTTTTCTTGTCATAATGTGAAAAAACTCGAATTTTTATAAAATTTTGAAAAAATTAATTATTTTTTTAAATGTGGAAAACCCTTTTTTAAAACGAAATTTAGAAAACTAGATTTATTTTCATATTTTAAGAAAATACAGATTTTTAAGGAAAAAAAAAAATAAGTTTTCCCCTTTTTTATGTTTGAAACACACTCTCCTTGCCACATCAACGTTTAGAGGGGGTAATTATTCCATTTTAAATAGGTTCGGGGAGGGGGGGGGGGGTAATTATTCCGTTTTAAATAAGTTTAGGGTAGGACCCGAGAAAAGGTAAGGTGTGTCGTAGCAACTTCGGATATAGTTCAGGAGGGTAATAATGTCTTATCTCGAGTAGAAAATATACATGTAGTAGAAGAGGCTTCATGTTTCTAAAGATTGGATGTACTCTCATCACGGCATAACGACAAAATCAAGTGATCAAGATATCTCCTCCGATCCAACAAACAATATAATCTCCGTGTTCTACAAATATTTCAACAAACCTATAAGGATAAGAAACATGAGAAATCTCTTGAACACATGTGAAATCAGAAGCTAATGCAAAAGAAAATAAACTCCACTATATGCAGCAAGACATAGTAATATAAAAATTACCATATCTTTGAAACTTAAACCGACACAAAAACAAAGTCCGTGAACACTGCCTAGGACAATGTACAATTAATATATTTGATTTGAAGATAATTAGGCAAATTTGAATCTTCATTAACGCCATTATTGGACACCAAATGGGCATAGCCCTTGCGATGAAAAACCGTCAATGGAGCCTCCACAGAGGGTCATATATTTGATTTGAAGATAATTAGGGAAGATAACTGCCTGATTCCTATATTCTCTCCATAACTGCACCAACATCAACTTATGACTTAAATCCGTCGGTTAATTTGAATTTGCAGTTTCTTTTAGTTTTTTTTTAATTATTATTAATTTATTTTCTGATTATTTGTTTAATAAATTTACAAAACGTCTGTTTTTTTTTTTTTTTTTGGTGATATGTAGTGCAGTTTTAGTTTTGTGTAAATTTGTAGTTTTTTTTGCATTATTTTTTGAATTTACATTTTATATATTTTTATTATTTACTTATTTCTGATTATTTGCTCCTTGCATTTTTTTTAACTATTGATGTTCATTTTTTTTTTTTCCATTTTGTATTTTTAAATTCTGATTTTTGTGGTGATGACACTTGTCATCATACAATTTTTTTTGCCTCTCCTATTATATATAGACTAGTATTCATACCCGTGCGTTGCACGTTGATTATTATTATTATTATTATTATTATTATTATTATTATTATTATTATTATTATTATTATTATTATTATTATTATTTATCATAAGAAAATGTTACTTGAAAAATACGATGTTCTCGATTGAACTATTTCAAAATTCAGCTTCTTGTAAAATTTACATGATAGAATGTGAGCATATTTAGCAACTCGACGTGTTATAATAGTTAATATTTATGAAAAACAAACCAATAATAAGCTTAGTTCGTTGTCTAAATTTGTTAGCAATAACTTTTAGCATTATTTTATTATTTACTTTATATATTTTACTAAAATTCCAAAATCATAATATGACCTTATCCGTACGATTTTTTTTAATCATAATTCAAAGACTTTCTCATCTCAAATTCAAATATGCCTTGTCCTTATGTGTGTGTGTGTCTATATATATATATATATATATATATATATATATATATATATATATATATATATATATATATATATATATATATATATATATAATTTTGGTATATTTACTTTTTCTTTTCTTGTTCCATCTTTATTTGTTTGCATTTTTAAGTACTTTATCATACGATTGTTCAGCAGTACCCGCACGATGCGCGATCCGATATAAAAAAATTAATCATTAAAGAAGTATAGATATCTTATTTATTTGAGCATATTAAATTATTATTGTTACTACATGAGTATTAGCTATGATCATCTTCGATATTAGCTTTATTTAGAATATTATCTATCTATATTTTAAATAAAAAATTTTCCAATCCACTACCACAATTATGATATTCAGTTTTTTAAGTAAGTTTACCCAACTTCTGTTGGTTGCTACTCCAAGCTTCTATTAACTTTGCTTTAGCCTATGCATACATCTCAGTAATGCACCGAGTTGATTTTTGTACCCCATCTCCATATTTCAACCGAAAGGTGAAAGGTGATTATTGCTCTACATAATTGAACCCATAATAAATAGACTCAAAAGGTAAAGCAGAATAGAGATCGCATCCAGAATTATCGTATCAGAGAAAATTCATGTAAGATTGGAATTGAAATTGAAAAGGATTATGAAATCTCACATTGAAGAAGGCTATTTGTATATATCTCAAGTCAGTAACGCAAAAACAAATGAACATAGCGCGCAGAATAAAAAACTCTCCCAAATACAAATTAATGAATAATGACATATCTCCTCTCCTACCATAAATGACCTGCAAAAAAGTTAGAAATTAATAGGATTAGTTTCATAGAAGCATTTATGTAATCAAACTAAAAAAAGAAGCAAATAATTCTATTTTTTAATTCAAACTCAATTTAATCTATATGTGTACATGATTTGAAAGAAAAATGTTGAAGAAGTAGAAAGTGGTGGGAAATTAAACTATGAATAATAATTTGTTTGTGCTAAGAGAAGCAATCGAAATGGTCGACATTTGTATTATTTTAAAAAGGAATAGTCTCAATACTCCAAAGATGAATAATCTCTAAAAGAAATAGAATCAAACATTTACATGGTGCCAAAAGTCATTATTGATTATATGTTTGGGAAAAAGCAGATTCAAAAAGTTGGAAGTAACTTTTGAATCTTAATTTTTGTGACTAAATACCTTGTGTGATCCCCAATTATAACATTACATGATATCAAGTTCAAATTGGAAAGAAAAAAAAAAAACGCTCAAATCAATAACTTACAAATATTAAATGTTCTTGTAGCACCGCATATGCAATCTTTCTTTCCACTTTTCAGAACCTCTAATTAATATTTGATCTTTCAATGGTTTGTATTTTCAATATTTGAACGTTGTCCATGGGCTTTAAGATATGGTAAATCGATAGGTAGATGAAAACGAAAAGTTGGAATAATGGAATTTTTCTATATTGGTGTAGAATATATGTTCTCATCTTCGTTGACTTTCGGCAACAAATTAATGGAGATAAAGACATGGTTAACAATAAACTGTCCGCAAATCAAACAAAGAAACTGATCGTGAGGAGGGGGAATGGGGAAGTGGGAGTAGTTTTAAAAACTGATTGTGGATTGACAGTTTTTTTTTTTTTTTTTTTTTTTTGGCAATTTTTAAGAATTTGCATTTTTTTTATTGTTTTTAAAATTGAAATTTTCTGGTGATGACACTTGTCATCCTACCATGTTTTTACTTCTCCTATTATATATAGATAGAAGATAGATATTGTTGTTACGTGGGCTTTAAAAGCCTCATACTTGGGATTTACTGCAATTTGTACGTGGCCTGGACTCTTGCAAAGGCATATTTAACGTATGAGGCATTTGTTAATCCAATTATTTAGTAATTAAATTATGTAGAGAAATAAAGAAAAAACTGCCAAAAAGGGAGAAAAGAGAAAAATGCCCTTGCTGGCCATAGAGATGTGTCACATCACCTTGTGTGATGTCTAGCTTTATAATATATATAGATTAAAAAGGAACAAAGAACATATGCAAAATACAACCTAAAGATCTTACAATACAGACACACACAATAATTGCAAGATTTATTGGTGTATTTGCGTAATTTTAACGTTACCGATATTCATGCTGTATTGAATTAATTACTTTAACACGATATTACTTTTGATTAACTTTCACTTTATAATATTATAGTTAAAGTCCACAAGGAGAGAGAGGGAAGATAAAATTATTATATTCATTAACTATCATGCACGTTGAAATCGAGGATTAAAAGAGTTTTAGTCTCCTCAAATTCCACATTAAAGAATATGATTGAATGGTTAGTTGACATAATTAAGAGACTTAAAGGAGTAACTCTTTAGTTATAAAATAGCAAACAAATGGAAAAAAATGAAAGAAAATGCAAAAAGGGAGAAAAAAAGATAAACAGGTATGGTAGTCATAGAGAGGTGCCACATCACCTTATCTATGCCTAGCTTTATATATATATATATATATATAGGACATGAGGCCGGTGATGTGGTGCAACACCTCGTATCTTAGAACTCATGTTAGACTCGTAATGTTAGAGTTTTAGCGAAAAATTTGAAAGTTTGTACGTATTACGAAAGTGGTTGACCAACCTACTTCGGGTACCCGTAACTCCTTGATTAGTTGATAATTTGAGAAAACTTAAAACATGAAAGTTGTAGCCCTTTGGAATAGCTTTCCAACATTATCTTGTGTAGCTCAAACAAGAGCTCGTGCTAAGGGTTATGCCTATTTTACTAACGCCGGTTTGCTGCACTTTTCGATTTTGGGTTACGTTTTTAGCCTTTTCCTACTCGAATTGGGACTACCTATTTTATTATTTTATGAAGCAAAAACGTCCATAAAACTATTATAAACCCTAAGAGACTATTCTTTTTCTCTCTACCTCCATCCTTAAAGAACCTAGACACTTCCATCTTTCAAGAAACTCATTTTTGCAATCAAGAAAAATCAAGAAACCTTCAAGAATTTGGTTTGGCAATCTAGTTTCCTAAGGTTTCCTCCAAGGTAAATATTTTAATCAAGAACCTTTGTATTCTATAAGATTTATCATTTATAAAGACTAGAATAAATCCATCCCCGTTACCCTATAAAAATCAAGAGTTGCAAAAAGTTGAGAGAACTCTAGTATTTTTTCATGAGTTTCATTCCGACTAGCCATATTAATTTGGTGTTTCCGATAATCTAACCGTTGGATCTATCCCAAATTTTAAATAAGTGTTCATAACACATAAGTATAAATATGAACGGTGGAGATTGGATTTGGAGGTCCGGAGCAGTACCCTTTGAGCCACGAACAAAAGAGGCTAAAAATTAGTGAAAATCCTCTCAAGGTTTCCAAATTCAAAGCTTTTGGAATTCTTCTTCAAAGATTCAGTCTTTTCTTCAAGTTTTGGAGAGATTAAGGTATGTAGACGCTATACACATGTGGAAACATCCTTGTTCTTCCCCGTGTTTCAAAGATTCCATGATTACACCCTAGGTTTTAGGATTCCAGGTATATTCATGATAAACCCTAGACACTTGAACCATAATTTAAATATTATATTGTCGGTTGCAATCCCATTTAATTAGTCTTAATTTACTGTTTTGGGATTGAGACTCGATCAGAATCTATGAAAACCCATGACTTGTATCCCATGGGTTCTATAACACAAGATATGAGATATTGTGCTTATTTCCGTGAAAAGCTTGTATATATATATATATATATATATATATATATATATATATATATATACATATATATGTATTTATTGTCATGTCTTCATGTATCCATGTTCATGTTAACAATCAGAAAATCATGTCTTCAGTTGTTTTTCATGTTTGGGAGTTGTATTAATACCGAGAAGGCTCAGATAGCCTGAAACTACGTATGCCAACGTAGGATAAGGAACGCTCCGCCAGTTAGGACGATTCCTTCATGTTTTCCCCATTGAGGAATTTTGGATCCATTCATGTCTTGTACCACCGCAAGGTACAAGATGAAAGCTTAGTACGATCGGGCCGAGAGATCGTACTCCACATTTCTCCCCGTGGTGGTTGACGTCGGTATTACAATATTATCATGTTTTCACCTCAATTACAGATTATTTCATGCTTACAGTACTCATGTTCATGTTCAGTTTCAGTATTCCGTTTCAGCATTGATGTTCGGTTTCAGTTCCATGTCAATATATTATGTGCCTGCTTATTTCTCTCATGTGTTTACTTACCAATACATTCAAAGTACTGACGTCCCCTTTTATTGCCTTAGGGGCCTGCATGTCACGATGCAGGTACTGATTTGTAGGACGATGCCTTTGCTCATTAGGATCTACACGTATCAGCTTATTGGTGAGCCCCATCTCATCCGGGGTTTAGACATTGTCTTTCCTTATTTAGTTTTGCATCTAAAGGTATCTTGGGGGGCTTTGTCCCAGCAAGTATGTTTTCATGTTCGAGACTCATATTAGAGTTTTTATAGACTAGACAAGTGTCATGTTAGACTTTCGAGTCGGTTAGGCCATTTTAGCTCATGCATGTTATTTCCGGTGACTCATGATTAAACAAGTATTTTTCTATTAAGTAATATGACTCGTTAAGTTTTATAAAGGTTCATTATGCATTCACGTTATACTCCCTCATGTATGCCTCATGATTATTCGGCAAGCCATGTGATTAAGCTCGGTCACATGCGAGTGCGACATGCACCGAAGTGCCGTGTTACGCCCGAGCCATGGTTCGGGGCGTGACACGTGGCATGCCTAACTGAGCAAGAATGCTATTTATCTTTTTCCCTTTTTTTTTTGCCCCTTTTCCCCTTCTTTTATTCATTTATTATTCAAAAAATCGCCTAATCGCGTCTTTTCGCCTTATCTTTATTCCACACGTCGCTACTTCTTCTTTCACTTTTGTACTTTTGCTCACTACATATACCAGTAAGGTTTTTCCACTAAAATTTACCAGTAAGGTTTTTTCACCAAAATTTAAATTGTTGCAATTATGATGTGTGATTTTCTTTATCTCAATGTAATAGCTTTTTATAGTAAGTCCACATATTTTCGTTATGTTGTCGTCCCCTAATATAATTACTCTTAAATAGATTTACATACTAAATGTTCATATAACCTTTTCTACATAGATAATGGTATGAAGACAAGATGGATGTTTGTCGTTTGTTGTATTTATTTGTTAAAACTACTTCACTACTGATTTATTTCAGGTTGGACTTTTGGCATCAGTAAATATTCCTCTCTACAAAAGAATTATGTTTGAACTAATTTGCTGGTCAGGAACCAGCTGTCAATAATGTCTGAGGTGTATCGAATCCAATGCTTAGTGCATCTGCACCACTATAACTATAAGGTAAATACTCAATTAAACATATTTTTACAACTTTATTTGTCACGACGACTAGGGGCCATGGCACGGCACTTGAGTCGACTACCGAGCCCCACTCATTCTCCTTCGACCATCACACTTATCCTGCATTTATCTATTACTCTCACTTCTAGTCACGGAAAACCATTTTTAATTTCCGCATATCCGCATTTATATACATAAGCCCTTCGTCTATCAAAATAATATATATATATATATATATATATATAATAAGGAAATCATGAGACCATATCACCCTTTATGCTTCTAGTATTTTCATCATCATCATGTACAACTTATGAAATAATTATTTATACTTTACTATAATTATTAACTTTTATTAGATTTTACCGGCGTTTCATCGTTCTATTACAATCACTAGTGGTCATTATTTTTATCACTATTATCCTTATTATTATTATTATTATCATTATCATTATTATTATTATTGTTATTTGTTATTATTATTACCAATATTATTATAATTCGCATTTCAGCATATTTACTGACTTATGCACAAGCATCGCATTTATTTTCGCAAAATTAAATAATAGCGTTTATTTACTGTTGACTCTCCAAATATTATTGCACGACTATCATGACATCATATAATTTTAACTTTTTATCTGAGCACTAATAATTACGTACTTTTATATTAGATAATATTTTGGCACGCGTTAGCATATAGTTAATTGAAATAGGTCTTTTATTTAAAACTAGAAGCCTAAATTATTTCTTTCATTCACCCATGTTTTAATTCATCTAATCCAAAACGGACCAATCAACCCGTACTATTTTCGGACCAGTCCATAAAATTGGCCCATATTTTAATTCACTCAGCCACTAACATTAATGAACCAGCCCACCATTTGTTTAAACCTCCCAGCCTAAAAGAAAATTTACCCAGTCCACTACCTAAACCTACCGACCCGGCCCATTGCCTTAATCCATTCACCACCTAACCTAAAATGATCCCTATTCAGCCGCCCCCTCTGTTCTTTCCCCTTCCTCTCCTCCTTCACGCCGCACACACCTCCTGCCCTCCTCTTTCTCTGCTCCTTTCCCTCTCTCTTCCTCGCCATTTTCAGCAAACCTTAGTCTTCTCTTTAACCATGGACAGATTTGTCCACCCCCTTTCCCGTGCAAAACTCGACGCGCCCCTTTCTCTCTCCTCCTCTTTCTCTTCTTTCACGCTTCAAAAACAGCAACATCACAGTCGCATTTCGCCTCCCCCAGGCCATGCATGGCCAAATTCGGGAAAGGAAATTAATGCCTGTACCTTCCCTATTTCGGATTCAACCGTTGAAAGAGGTCAACTCTTGTTTTCTTCTTTCTTTTCGGCTTGCATCTGAATCATTCTTAATGAGTTTTGGCTGTTTGTTGATTTCAAATTGTTTCTTACCAGTGCTTTTTCATTTTTTTCGTAGTACGAGTTTAGTGAACTTTGTCTTTTATTTGGTCTGCTTCTGATCGATGACAGAGATTTCTGACGTTTTGTGTTTGAAAAGGATTTTGAAACGAAAATCAGAGATGGTGAAATCCCGCCCAAATTTTAAAACCCTAGCCCAAACCCTAATTTAAATCCTATAAATAATCATTTTCTGGAGTCGTTTTGGACAGTGCTTGGAGCCGCCTCAAACCCCCCAAGTTCTGGAATAGGTGGAAAAACCCCGAAAAATTCCCTAAAAAATATTAAGCTTGAGCAGTCATCGAATCCTTAAGAATACAAGTCCTTCACCGCTCAAATTCCTCTTATAAAATATTAGTTTTTAATTTTATTGATACGGTCTCAAAACACTAAGCTTGTTCTGTTTTATTTGTCGTTATTCGTTCGAATCTGAGTGCCCGAGAGCTTGGAGTTTGTGTTGTTTCGAGGTACATCGGAGGTTCGAGCCCCACTTCGCTGCACCCGAAGAAGGTCAGCATACTTCCCTCCTCTAGTATATTTTTAGCATTTTAATTGTTTGTTTATCTGTACTAAGTTGACTAGTTATGATAAGTGTTAGTACAAATCGGGCAGATATATGTTAAGTGTTAGTCTTGTTTGGTTATTTTTTGCTAACTTTAGTCATGTTAAAGAGCATTTTAATTCCTACTTACATGCTAATGTCAGTTTAGGTTTCTTTTGATTTAAGCATGCTAAATGATTAGTTTAATCAGCATTGTGCCTGTTTTTTAGCTCATGTTCCAGATATCAATTAGTTTAAACTCTCGGTTAGCTGCATTTCTCTGTCATTTTTATTTAATGATTCAATCCCCTATTACGTTGAGAATAGGATGTTAGTAGTAATATCTCCCCTGTTAGACTCCATGTGTGTTTTAGTCCACTAGTGATGACCGTTGCTGCATATTTAAGGGTTAATACTAGGTATGCATATGATTGATAATTCACATAGGATGAATTTTATGTTGCTAAAGGAAAATGGAGATAATTCCATGATAGTTCAAGTAAAAGCGAATGGACTATCATTGGTGTAGGTTTGTGTTCGTATACAACCTCTATGTTTCCGTGAGTCACTTTGTTAGCACGAACTTAAACCGAACAAGTTGTGTCAAGGTGATTATGTGTTGTCTTAGGCTTCAAAATTCTTAAGCATCTGGAGGCTGGGTAATCTGCAGTTATAACTATGTATATGTGTGATATAAATTGATGAAACAGAACTCCTATGGTCATTAAATAAACAATCTGTCTGCTGCCAGTTTCCCCTTCCGTGTGCCATATATTTCCCCTTAAAATGTGAAACTGGTACCATCTGCCTGCTGTCAGTTCAGTGATCTTTTTGCCTTTAACTAGCTCAACTTGCTCCTCTAATTTGTTATGTGCTCTGTTAAAACCCTTTTTAAGCAAAATTCTTGGGAAGCATGTATTTTCAAATCATGAAATAATCCTGTTTTAACTATTGGTGTTTCTTTGACTTTAGTTGTATGTTCTCTGAAGACTGAATCTAATGTTCAAGTGATAGTTTAAGTGTCTAGAATCAGTACAAGAACTTGTTTGTGCGCATCGCTGGATTTTGATTAAAATGTCAACTTGTGTTCATACGGTTCGCACCCTTTAGATATGACTTCATACCTAAATATGGCTTAGTTGAGTAAATGATATAATTAATAACTCTAAATAAAGTTTGTCGATTTTAGCCTAATTATGATATCACCAAAATCCTTGTTTGGTTTATGAGTTAATTTTGGCAATTGTTGGCATTAGTGTAAGCATATCATTTATCGCCTCATTCTTATTTGGTTTCCAAGCATCTGAATTTGTGCCATTCTGAAACCCTTCTGCATTTTTTTTTAATCTAAAATTGTCCTTCAACTGTCAAATTACCACTATAGCTACTCACTAATATGTCTTAACTGAAGAAACAATAAAAGATTCTTATTGCTGTTTATTGTTCTATTTTTTGTGAAACCCTGATATCTTTATTCAGTTTATAGCTTTAATATTTGTTCAGTTTATAGCTTAAATTTTTTTTTTTTTTTGCGGTGACACATGATGTGTTTCCTAATCAAGTAGACTTTTAGTATGGAACTCGAAGCTAGCTTACAATCCACTTTTGCATCATTCTATACAATGGAAACAACAATGAAATTTGTGTTCCTTTTCTCTTTACCGAACTTGTTAAATTTTACATGCCTACATTATAAATAAGCCATGCTTGGTTAAGTACATATTTATGTATATCAATAGTATACTTTTGTTGAAACACATTGGTGGGGAGGTTAGATTGGTCATTATGGATCAAGCTTGAACCCTCCCCGGTGTTAGCCATGCCTGGGATTCGTGAAATCCTTTGGAACTTGTGCAATATCGAGAAGACGGGGGCGAAAGCTTTCCGATATTGACCTTCTATACATCCTTATGAGTGTGTGTACATGAGTTATACTTCAAATATATATAGAATATACATGATCTGCTGATTTGTTTGAGTTTATATTTTATATGTTTAACATTATCCATTGATCGTATACTAATTCTTTTTCTTTTATTTTATGCATGACCTTCGCATACGAGCCCGAGGGACTCGTCTTCCGCATTCGATGTTGGGCCAAGGCCCAACGAAACATCATTTCCCCCTTTCTATCCAGTTGTGTCCGCAGCAAAGAAAACAAAATATTGGGCTGTGGCCCATGCAAACAGCAACAGATTGCAACAGCCTCTTTTAAAAAAATGGGCTGAACCATTCCAGCAGCAATAGGGCTATCAGTCCGAAAATGGGCTGAGCCCATTTAATAGCATCCGCCCTCTGTTTTATTTTGTTTATGCCTTAATTTTGTATTGCACAATTGATACCTCACTTTGTTTATTTGTTTCCTTAGATAAAATGAACCTTAGCAAAATTAGTAGGTTTAGTTTTAGTGATGGGTAGTTAGGAAGACTAACAATTAATTCTCCGAGTTTCATTCTCTTTTATTATGTTAAAATTATTTACAATACCTATAACATTTATCTTTCTTAGAATAATTGATTTACAAAATAGCATAATTATATATTTAAGCTAAAGGGAATCATGATTTATACTTACTATCTTAAAGATTTCGAAACGTCACTAATATGTAAATAATAACTTAAGTATATTTTATAAAACATTGTTTCCAAGATTCATCCAACTATACATGTTTTAGCCGAGCCTAGTTAAATAAAGTTAGGAAAATAGAAAGAAAATTCATCACCCTTTGCATTCTATTTATAAAAAAGGGAAAAAGTTTAGATTAGACAAAGCATATCTAATCAATAGAATTTTAAAGCTTCATTTACATTATTTTTAATCTCTTTGCATTCTATTTATAACAAGTCTAGATTTTCTACATATAATGTAATTTTATTTCAAGTTTAAATTGGCTAGGTCTTCTCTTAAAGGCTTTTATTTACATGCAAACCATTATATTTTGCAAGCTTCATTTTTTTTATTAAAGTTTAGCAATATTTATAGCTTATTTTAAATAGCATTTGAAGTCTCTCTTTGTGTAAGTTATCCTACAAACCTTGTCTTAAATAGCATTTTATCTTAACATATTTCTAAGTCTTATTTTAAACGGCGTTACTATATTTTCCTTTAAAACCTTATTAACATTATAAGTCATTTTCTTAAATTTAAGCACTATATTTAATCTTAATTAATTAACCTAAGTTTGGCCGGTAAGCCGTAGTTAGCGGATCCTAGAGGATGCCTAACCCCTTCCCTTTAGGATAATTAGAACCCTTACCAAGAATTGAAAATTAAGCGGAAACCATTAACGGATGTTTAGTTAGCTTTACCTTGGTTAATAATTAGGTGCCCTAATTCACCTTAAAATCAATTAGGTGGCGACTCCTAAAAATAAAGCAAAATAGGAATCTCAATATGTTGTACTCTAATTTAACCCATTTAAAATGGGGTATAACACTTAGGAACTCAAAGACAACTATACTTTATCGGGGTGACATAAGGTCGTGAATCCCTGATTCCATTATGGAGTTTCATAAACATTCTGCCTCATCTTGAAGGAATTAGCATATAAGGTGAGTGTAGCACAAGAACGACATCAATTAATCATACTTAGGATCATTAGCTTTGTAGAAGCATCATATCATGAACTTTAGAATCTTTAGACTTAAGCTCATGATCATCATTATCATACTCATAACGTGTCTCTTATCTTTATCTCATATGAGACTCTTCATGAACATAGACTCATAATTTCCGGAATGTAAGAAGGTCATGGAGAATAGGGGAAGTCATGTCATGAGATTCATGCCTTGAGAAAGAAAGGACTAGCCTTACATACCTTTTCATTTAGCTATTCAATTACTTGAACGTTCTCCTCCGATGTTCACGTTTTTACCTTCAAGAGAGTTTTGGTACTAACATTTGATAGTCGATAACTTAAGCATGCTTGACTAAAGCTAGAAAAAATTGGACAGCACTTCCTTTGTTTATACAACTTTCTCCATATCACACAACAACTCCCCATCAACAATAACATTGAATATCATAATCAATAACTTTTGTCAGCTTCATCATTATCCAACTCCCACAATTTCCTCTCAAGGTCATCCATAATCATGATCATAATACAACATTACATTCATACTCATCTAATGTTTTTCCCATATTTTTAATATCATTATAGTATAATCATAATCACAACATATCAAGAATCATAATTCATTCTAAGCTACGGATCAAAGATGTCACTATTCTCATATTTATGACCTATCTTCCACCTCCTTTCATAATCTAAGTCTTTAAACCCCTCAACACCCTAATCAACATGAAATGATCATAAAAATTACCTTTGATAGAGTGGGAATGAGATTTGGGTGGAAACGCTTCACTTGAGCAAAACCCTAGTTCCACTTCCAATGAAATTCCTTGTCTTGGATGAACCCTAATGAGTTTCTTGAACTTAATTCTCTTGGTTTGGTGAAGTTGATCATTAATTTCTCTTGAATCCTTGTAGGAGAAGTGTGTGGAACTCTCTATAATCCTTGAGAGAGATGGAGAAGTGTGGGAAATGAAATTAGTGAAGTGGGATCACATTTAAATACTTGGACTTAACTCAGCTAGTCGGGTGTTCTGCGGACACTTATACTGTCCGTACAGCATTATACGGTCCATATAAGTGACTGTACTTCACCATCAGAGAAACAACATTTCTGTTGGGTGTTATACGGACCCTTATACGGACCGTATAAGTGGTCATATAACCCCATTTTCCTGAAATGATTTCTGTCGTTTCGTTTGATCTCCAATCCTTATGGAACCTTCCTAACACTTGTTTAACACTTTGTTACCAACCTAAGGAGCGTTATAACTCTTATTTAAGACATCATCGAGTCAACCTTAACTCGATACTTTACACATCCTTCTCCAAAATACAACTTGTGTTCAACATTCTTTAACGAACTTTCTTCTTTTGCTTCAAATGTCTTTAGAAATCTTAATTAGAATAGTTAAATAAACTTTCTTACTTATAGGAACATCGTATACTTCTTGCACTACATTGATCTATTTACTATGAAACGACATGAAATTTTTCCGAGGTGTAACATTCCTCCCCCTTTAAAAAACATTCGTCCTCGAATGTTAAGTTCTCGGTAATTCTACGAAAATTTTGCCAGAGCTTCCCCTGTAATAGGGCACTACCATCCTGTCACAATAGCCTATAATAACAATGCCTCACAGGGACATGATGTGCCGGGCATTTATGGCACATTCGAGGCCTTTTTACGAGAAGTTTTACTTGTTTTTAAGCAAGTCAGTGTCTATTTAATGTGTTTTTAGTGTTTTTCGGAATGTAACGTATTTGGGTACCGAAAACTTGGAAGTGTAGAAATGGTCGTAAACTCGGTTTTGATCGTATATCAAATACGAGTCGTATTCCATGGTCGTATTAAAGAATAAGAGGAACAAAAGATTTGAAGATATGGTGATTTACGAACAACTTTTACGATCGTATTCCACTTTACGTCCGTATTTCAAGGCGTATTTAACCATGTGAGACAGGTAGAAAGTCGAAGTTTTGAAAGTTGAAAGACGACACCGGGTTTACGGACCCTAAACCAATTTACGGTCCGTATTTCGGAAGATCGAAGTTGCTCAAATACGTGGGAAGCAAGCTCGGGCGTAAAGGTTTACGGGTCCTAAACCACTTTACGGATCGTATTTCGTATCGACGGGGACCAAAGTGCAAATCTGTAACTTTTACGTTTTCGGAACCTATAAATAGTCATTGTAGGGTTTTAATTATTATCAGTTGTCATATTTTTGTCTCTTGACTTAGAACAACAAATACTCTCTAGTTTTTGAAGGCTCAAACATCAATTCAAGTATTATCAATTCCTCTTTTCTTCTAAAGTAAGCAATTATGAATTCTTCAATTTCTTATTTCTTGTTCTTTGTCATGAGTAGCTAAATTCCCTTACTAGGGTTGTGAACCCAATTGTGGGTGTTTTGTGATTGGGTTTGTGATTGATATACAAATAATGGATTATTAGGGTTTGTTTATTCTTCATTCTTCATTCATAATTAATGGTTGCAAACATTGATTAAAGCCATAAACCTTGATTTATTTGGGGAAAATAATTAGGGTTGGTAAGAATAAACAACAAGAACTCAAAGCTTTAAACTTTGTTTAATAAATTCACTTAGGAATAAGAAGAATTTACTTGGCATGATTAATCGTTCTTCATAGTTACTTTCTTATATTTGGAAAAATCATAGAAAGAAATAATCTTTTTTTATTGGAAAATAGTAGAGATTCATATAGAGATTAAGTGCATTCATACAATGATCCATTAGAAGTATATCAAGATCAACACCCATGATCATACGCTCTATCTAAAGGGGATACAACTTTAGTTTCTTTTACCATAAATTCACAACCAAAGCAATAGTTAGCAATTAGTTACTAAAAACTCAACTTTTACCAAAATCATCGGATTAAGACATTAGACCTAAACATAGCATTCTACGACTTTAGTAACCTTTTCACACCATATTCCCTGTGGGATTAGAAGCCAACCTTGTTGGGTTATTATATTTGACAACGTCCGCGTTATACCATTAATAGGTGTAATTTGAGCGTATCAAATTTTGGCCCCCATTCTTAGGGAACAATTGGCGTATTTTGGCTAATTTAGGAAATAAGCTAACTTGCTTTGAACCGAACCTATGAATATTTGTATAGTTGTTTTCTGTGTTTTATTTTATTTTGAAAAAAAAAATGGCATCTTTCCATGAAAACTTGTTTAGTAGTGATTTTTATTGTGAGCATGACCAAATTGGTGAGTTCGAACTCATGATGGAGTGTCTGCTAGGTGAGGGTAACGAAAATAAAAAAGCCTTGGAAGAATACTTGGAAACTAGTCTCCAACTTGGTTTGATGACAGATGAAGAAAATCCTCACAGGCAAATCATTATGAACTCCTCAATGCTCAAGATAAAAGGGTAAATCATGAAGATGAGTTTATTGGGAATGCCAAAGAAAAAAATAAATTGGAGTCAACCATTGTTAAAAATATGGTTGGTGTTGACTCCAATCCGGGGAAAAAGAGGATGTCGTAATTCGAAGTTCAAGAGCCTTATATTTTGCAATTTGAAAATTCTCAAGAAGGAAATATGACATTCCTCACTTGAAAGCCAAGAAGTGTAAGATGAAAAATATTATGCTTGGCTTGTTCATCTACTTACCACCCCCCGCTTCTCGTGGTCACAAACTTGAATCCAAGTTGGGTGCCCAATTCATAAGCTCCAAATGGCGAGAAAAGCGATTAGAGGAATCGAAAATACCAAGTTGAAAAGTTTGAGGACATGTTTGGGCTTAAGTGTGGGGTCGTCCCGGCACTTAATGTTGAAGATTGTGCTGCTAGCTAGGCCCTAGAGGGTCTCAGGGAGTACTTCTCACCCTTGTTTTAATTATTTCTCTACTATACATGCATTGAGGACAACGCATATTTTTTAAGTGTGGGGTGGGATACGTCCGAGTTTTGAGGTCAAGGATGATTATTCCATAAGATTTTTTTTCTTAACCTTATATATTATTAAAAAAATAAAAAATAAAAAGAGATTTCTTTTATTTTTCTTTTATATCTTTTTTTTCTCTTTTAGTGGCATAGATCATCCACTCCTTGGGTTTTCTTATGGCCTCGGTTGTTTCCCGAGGGGGGGGGGGGCCTTTGAACCGGGTAATTTTTTTATTTTTTTTATTAGTAAAGAGGGAGAATAAAGACCTTGTGACTTGTTTGATAGTAGCATATTTGGATCTGAGCTTGAGTTATACTTTCCTGTGAGTGCTTGAGTAATGAAAAAAATAGCAGAATTTCTGACACCTACTCTCATGGTTGTGACTTTGTGTATAACTTATTTTTATTTTGTAGTTCGTCATGATCCTATCTGTCCTAGAGTAGAATTGACCCATCTTGATTGAGACTTGTGCCATGTGTGGTGAGAATTTCTTGCATATATTCCATGTTTTGCATCTTAGTCTGGAACTTGCCCTGCGTGTTATTGAAACGAAATAAAAAAGTCTTGCTCTTTTTGGAAGATGATAATAGGCTTTTTTTGATATGTCTTGTGAAATTTTAGCCTTTTCAGAAATTATACCACTAGTTAGCCCTTTGAGCCTGTAGCCTTTTGTTTGGAAGCCGTATTTTTGCCTTCATCCTTTTGTTGTAATCCCTAATTTTTGCACCCTGCTCTCCTCAGCACTATAGCATAGACTGTGTTATAATTGTGAAATCTAAAAAAAAAGGGATGGTTGAGCAAAAAATGGTGACCAATGATAGTTGCAAAGTGATGAAAAGGCCCTCTTAAAAAGAATGTGACAAAAAAAAAAAGGAAAAAACGGGAAAAGAAAAGAAATAAAGAGGGGGAGACAAGGAGGGGATACTCCTTTGATGTTGACCCCCCAGTGACTACAAAAAAAAAAAAAAAAAAAAAAAAGAGTGAAATTGGATTTGAGAAACAGAATGAAAAAAGACGTTACCTGGCAGCAAGTGTTCAGTGCGCGTGGCACTGCCATAGCGGGGAAACCTGCTCTCTGATTCCTGCATTCGTGTTGCACCCGCGATGCGGGTGTGACACGCGCCTCCGTTGTTTTTTCTTTGAAAAATTGAAACCTTCTTGATATGTTGAGAATTGCTAGAAAAAAAAAATTGATGAAGAGAGGGCTGAAAAATAAAGTGAAAAGATGAAAATAATGGGTGATGAATTTTAAAATTGCAAAGTGCTTAGGAAAGTGCAAGTCACTATTATATAGTTTTTCTACCGTCACTGTGGCAACAACGTTACAACCCATTGAAGTCTTATTTGATTCTATTCAAGCACGCTTAATTAGTGGAGATGTACATAATGGGCAAGCCTATGGTTCTTTGTGCATACATGTGATTTTTTTTTTTTTTTTTGAGTGCGAGAGTTGTGCTTTGATGTTAAGTCTTTTATTTACATTCGATTCTTTGATTTGAGTGTATGGATTATTTCTTCTTGAGAGAGCACTTGTTTCATGATAGATAGGTGATGTTATTAGATTTCTTTGACAAAGTAGGTAAGCGAGCTTAAATTTGATGAGTTAGAGTCCGTCTCTGAGATTAGGAGGTTAGACGTTTGTTGTTTGTTTGTTGATTTGTATATCTTGCATAATGATCGGGAAATATATATTTGATGGTTTGAGTTGCTATAGAGCCTAATTGTTGGTATCAATCAAAGTGGTGGTATTCCTAGGCTTGATTTATTGAGAGTGGTTTTAGTGCTTGTACTTAGTGCCACAAAGAATTTAAGTGTGGGGCGGTGATGTTCGCCATAAATGCATATATTTAGCCATTGTTGCCTCACATTTTAGTACTTTTAATTGTCTTTTGATTATTATATTATTTTGTGCTTAATATTATATTTAACGTTGCAGAAATAAAACGATTGTGAAGATGAAGAGATTTGGAGCAAAATTGAATAAAACAGGAACAAAAAGGCAAAGGCACGTGACATTCTGCATGAAACAAGGAAAGTTTAGATGGTGGAATAGGAAAAGAATTCCTTCTACACAATTGTCTATGTGGAATAGAAAAAATACTCCTAATAAAACATTTAAGGCATGTAATGATACAAAGCAAAGAAGGAAAAGAATTGAAAAAAAGAAAGAAGCAGAAGTACGTACCTGGAAGCTTAAGAAAGAAAACAACAAACAATTTTGAGACGGTCTACTGTACGACGCAGTCAAGGAAATTTACCTCTTCCTATTTTATTTTGGACAATATTATTTTATTTGGGTTTTTTCCTACACCTATAAATATTTCATAAGCCACAATTCTTAGACATCTTTGGCATAAAACTCAAGTTTGGAGGCTAGGTTCCTACGTAAATATTCTTTCTTTTATTTGAACATTGTTTATGGGAATTTCTTTGTGACAATTAAGATTGATACTCTTGTTGTGCTTATTTATTCATCGACATTATTTTTAATCAAGTAAGTTCTTGTTATTTTAATTATTCTTATTTTTCAACGTTTCTACTCAAGGAGAGTAACCCTAGGACTTGCCCTTTTACTTTGTTTGAAACCGGAAGAGGAAGAACGGGGTACATAGAATAATTAACATGAATTTGGGCGTTAACCCTCATCTAATGGAAATTGACCTAGGAATGGCGATACCACTTGTAGCCATATTCGGGTGTTCTTAATGCTCCTAATTGCTTGAGGGATCTTCAATTGGGTAGTCTAGTTAATCTTCGGGAGAAGTTAATTTAAAGTCATTATCTGAGGCTAAATAACATAAACTTGCTATTATTTATAATTCGTGAAATATATTGGACCGTTACTTGAGAATTAGTTTCCTTTATTCCATTCTTGTGGCCATTGATCAATTTACTTGCTTTCTAGATTAGAATTTATATTTTCATATTTTATCAGAACCTTATCAAAAACTACCATTGATGCGTTCAGTCTAGCTATCGTTAGTGATAACTCCTAATCTGCTTAAATTGTCTACATATTGTTCCTGTGGGATTCGACCCCAACCTTGTTGGGTTGCTATATTTGACAACGTCCGCGTTATACTATTAATAGGTGTAATTTGAGCGTATCATGACACAACATAATAGCAATAAATTTTGGCCACACCCGACCCAAATGCATAAAAGAGAACATACATAGCTCATAATCTTGATGCTTCATCTTGGATATCTTAAGGTGAAAATAGGTGTGGGTACTTAGACTTCATATTTTTCTTACGCTGATCATTTCTTCTCGGTTATTATTTCGCCATAAGACTTTGACTAAAGCTACTTCTTTGTTTCTAAGTCTCCGTACTTGCCTGTCTAGTACAGTAATGAGTACCTCTTCATAAGCTAGCTTTTCCGTCACTTGGACATCATCTACTGGCACAATTCTAGTGGGATCTCCGACACATTTTCGGAGCATTGAGACATGGAAAACCGGATGGACTAATTCAAGTTCTAGGGGTAAGTACAATTCATAAGCTACTTGACCCACCTTGCGGATGATCTTGTAGGGTCCAATGTATCGAGGACTCAATTTTCCTTTCTTACCAAATCTCATCACGCCTTTCATTGGTGATACCTCCAGAAATACCTAATCATCAACTTGAATTTCTAAGTCTCACCGACGGTTGTCTGCATAGGATTTTTGGTGACTTTGGTCTATCATTAATCGATCTCGGATAATCTTGACATTTTCTACTGCTTGTTGAATCAATTCTGGACCTATTAATTGTGTCTCCCCGACTTCAAACCACCTAATTGGGGATCTACACTTTCTTTCATATAGAGCTTCATATGGGGCCATTTGAATACTGGAATGATAACTATCAAGTATGCAAACTCAATAAGAGGTAAGTGGTCATCCCATCTACCACCGAAATCTAGCATACATGCCCGTAACATATCTTCCAAGGTCTGAATAGTGCGTTCGGCTTGCCCGTCAGTTTGTGGATGAAATGCTGTGCTAAGCTTTCGTGAGTATCCAAACCTTCTCGGAAAGACTTCCAGAATTTAGCTGTGAATTGTGCTCACTCGATCCGTGATAATGGATATCGGGACACCATGAAGTCGCACTATCTTAAGATATAACCTTGCATAGTCTCTATTGAATAGGTGGTTTTTATTTGGAAGAAAATGGGGATGATTTTGTCAATCTATCCACAATCACCCATATAGAATCATACTTGCTTCCGAAACGAGGTAACCCTACAATGAAATCCATGTTTATCGCTTCCCATTTCTAGGCTGGAATTTATACTGCTTGCAATAATCCTCCTGGCTTTTAATGTTCAATTTTCACTTGTTAGTAATTTGGACATTGAGCTACAAATTTCGCTATGTCCTTTTTCATTCCATCCCACCAATACATTAGCCTAAGATCATGATACATCTTTGTCGCTCTTTCAGATGAATAGAATAATCGAGAGAAATGAGCCTCTTTTTAGAACTCCGACGACGTAATTCCATGACATCCCGAACACATAGCTTTGTCTCGGTATCTAAGAACTCCATCTATAGAAATTTCAAATGGCGACTTTTCTCTCTCATGAAGTGTATCTCTATAGTGGATCAACTGGGGATCTTCATATTGGCACTCTCTCACTTCCATATCAAGTAATGAAACAGTTGGGTTGTGAACACCCAAACCTGCTTTTGAATCAAATTTGGCGTTTAAAGGGGGATTTGGGGGGGAGCTCACGAATTAATT